>NC_056744.1:1531369653-1531471647 GCF_019279795.1 Protopterus annectens
GTGAGGCTGAGATTGTATAGATGTTTTATTTGACGGATTAGTTTCTCTTGTAGTTCATGTAGGACGCAACCTGGGATGCCATCTGGTCCCATGGAAGCAGTGTTTTTTGCTTTGGAGAGGGCAGCCTTCACCTGAGCATCTGAGATGTTTGGGAGGCAGCCCTCTGCCGGGATAGATACTTGCTCTTTTGCGGGGGAGGGGGTGGAGAAGTTTGCACTGAACCTGTCTGCCAGGATATTGGCGATATCTGTGGGTTCAGTGTATTTTTTGTCGTTTAGTATCAACTCAGAACAAGTCTGGGAGTTGCATCCCAGGTTTCTAACGTAACTGAAAAAAGCCTTATGATTGTCTTTGGTGTCCTGTGCACAGTTTTTCTCTCGAAGCTGACCTTGGAGGATTTTATGAGGGATCGGAATTTTTTTCCTAGTAATGATCAGAGATGCCTTCCCTATTAGGGATTTTGCTCTATCATGTACTAGCTTCCTCCTTCTGTTGTACAGTTTATTTATGGCAGGGGTCCACCAGACTGGACGCCTGCCTTTGGATGACTGGGTCTTGATTTTGTTTGGGATAGCATGATCCATGCATTCCTGGAGATGTCCGTAGAATGCATTTATATAGGATTCTGCAGTTTGGGCTGTAGTTTCCACTGGCCCTGGGGCCTTGAAGGATTCCACTTCGGTTTTGAGAAGTGAGAAGTTCGCTTTTGAGAAGTTTTTCACTGTGGTTTTCTGGGCTGGGGGTGGGATCGGGATGTGGACATCCAGTGAAATTAATTTATGGTCTGATCTTACCAATGAGGGATATACTTCTGGTGTGGAGCATAGAGTCCCCATGTTGGTAATGATCAGGTCTAGTATGTTGTCCCGCTTGTGGGAGTGGTGACTAGTTGTTCCATAGCATTTGAGTTTATAATTTCCAGGAATCTTTGGGCTAAGGTGCTGGGGCTTGAGTAGTGCTCCCAGTCAATGTTTGGGTAGTTGAAGTCGCCCAATACAATGGTGTTCGGAGAGATCTTCATGTTCTCCAATGTTTTCAGGAAAGCCGAATGGGATTCCTGACTGAGAGGGTGGTCTGTAGGATGCTATAAACTGAAAAGCAGTCTTGCCCACTGTTAGTTGCACATGGATGGTCTCCGATACTTCGTGCAATGCCACTAACCTGGAGGTGTGGATATCCTTGATAAATATGGAAACTCCCCCTCCTTTTGTGGTTCGGTCCGGGTTTTGGGGTCGAAAAGCATGATACGAGGTATAGTCTGGTAGTGCTGGGGTGCTCTCTGGAGCCTTGAACCAGGTTTCTGTCACTGCACAGATATCGATGTTCTCCATACTGAGGAGAGCTGAGTCGTGCATCTTGAGGTTAAGACTTCTGGCGTTTAGCAGCATTACCCTTAGTTTCTTGTTCCTTGTGCTGTCTATGGGGGTGGATTTGACTTTTGAGCCTTGCCTAAAAAAGGCACCATGGGGGTGGCAAGAGCCTTTGCCAATATCCGAAAGCCCAGTGGTGACAGGTGCAAGCCGTCCCTAGCGAAGCAACGTGACTTGTCGAGCATGTCATCCCAGGCTGACAGACACTGGATCCCCTTTGAATGACACCAAAATTTTAGCCAATTGTTAAAATCGATCATTTTGTCTTTGTACTGTGGCATCATTCTAGGTGAGGGAAGATGCTGCTCAAGGTCAGGGTCATACAAGCCTGGGCTACATGATTAGAGAGCTCCTCTATGTCTCTTTTCATGTAGTCCAGGGAGGTAAATCTCAGGTCATTCACACCAGCATGTACAATGACTGAGTAGAGATTTGTTTGGACTAAGTCAGGAAAGCTATACCTCTAGTTACCTCATTGTAATAAAATCTATAAAGGTCTCTGTATACATGTTGTTAAAATGCAGAACAGCTACCAAATGCTCCCAGGTTAGCTAGTGTCCTGGGATTTATTTTTATTTCAGAGCAGGCAGTTTTATGATTTAACCATTCCAGAGAGGACACTGCACATGGGGCTGGGGATGCAGCACTTCCCATGTTATTGTATAGCATATCCAGGCTCCCCTAGGTGACATAAGGAGTATCTTGTCAATGTTGTTTGTGTTTACATAGTCTCAGAGTTTATAGGGATGCAAATTTGGGGTCATGTATCACTACCAGTTTATAGTGGGGTAGTTAAAATTGCTCAGGGGCATGGTATTCGGTTCAATGGTGGCAGTCTCCAGTCAGTTTAAGTGTGTCTTATGGTTTTCCTAGCACATAGAGGGTGACATATACTTTGCAAGGATATGGCATGGTACTCTGCCTTATGGCAATCTGTATACGGAGAAGCTCAATCATATCATCTTTGTCCAGCATTGAGGTGCATTTGTTTTTGATGTAAATTAAGGCACCTCTACCCTTATCTCCTACCTGCACAGTACCTGGCTTAAATGTGTGGAAGGCATTGTAGCCCTGCACTGCCAGGGTGCCTTTTGCAGTTTTAAACAATGTCTCAGTAATTTGAGAAACATCTGTTGCACCTTTGGGATCACAGTACTTGGATTAATCAGGGTACTCCATGCTTGGTGGTTTTAGCATTTTAATATTAACATTTTATCTCATTCAATCATTTTCTAATACCTGCTTTAGCTGTTCAGAGTCTTGTGGAATCCAGCATGCATTCTAACCCTCAGTGTAATTTGGAGAACTAATCCCGATTGGGACACCGGTTTGTTGCTGAGCACACATTCAAAGGCACATACACTTACCGCACGCACAGACAATTTTGTGACACTCCATCCATCTGTCATACCAGTTTAAATATATGACCCCTGAGAGGTACCTTTCTAACCAAGCACTAAGCACAGTTTTCCCTTCTTGCCTAAAATAAGGGTTGTCCTTTGCAAGAAACCAATTATTCTGTAGGACTGTAAGACCCACACCAGCATCTTACCAGTCAAGTCCTTCTTCCTTGTTGAAGCCCTTCATTACACTGTTTAATCCTCATGCTTCTATGTGTGCTGGTACCATTTCTGGGAATAATACCTCCAAATCCCACTGCAGGCATCATTCTGACACCTCCATGACCCTACCTGCTATCATCAGGACTGTCTACTCTGCCTTGGAGACTACTTCAGTTACCTCCTCTCATGACTTATTGAGTTTAAGCCCCAATACTGTTTTTATAGAAACCCAGTCTCTTCTTTCTTGCTTGCTTAGAATTGTAATTCCTTTTATTAACGAATCCTCAAACAACAAAACGTTCTTCTCGGTTCTCACAATGGCACATATTTCTTCCATTTCCTGCCCCATATCACTACCCTCCCATATCCAATATTCTCTTTTAAACCACCTCAAGCCTTCTCAATATCAGGTCTCGTTACCACCATCTTCGTGCTGCATGCGATCCCTTTACTTTCTTTCAGTGCTACTGCTACAAGAACATTCCACTGATGTTCATCATATTGATCAGTGCTGCAGTAACACTCTTATGAAACTTTTGATGATTGACAGCTGCTTGTGCTTTCCTTTGCTGGGCAGATAAGTTCCTCTGGGGAAAGCAAAAACTTCCATTTCTCCTTCAGAAAAGTTCTTTTAAAGCTAGGAGTGTTAGGTTTTAATGAACTGTCTCGAGATTGTAACATACTTTTAAACACAGCACACATTATTTTCTATCAGTTTAAAAGTAGTGTAAAGTAACTGAAAACAATGTTTCTGTGGAGAAATTGTGCTTATTTTTCTTTTGCAGGGCTGTCATAATGTTTTAAATTTCTTTTACTGTTTTTCTGTCAAAAAAGTAACTTTTGTGGACTTGCAGTATTTACTGACAATTGTTGCTGGTCTTCCCAGGGAAAGAGGTATCATTTTTGGATTGAGCATGTAACAGACTACCGGTCCCCATGGTCAATCCTACTTCCAGACACAGAGGAAACACCATGTTACCACAGAAGGCTACCAATTTGCCTCAACCGCAGGTGGGTGACTCTGCTGTGGCCATTTCTTGTATCTCAAACCACTCCTCTTTTACCCAAGATCCCTGTGGTATAATATATAGTATAGCAGAAGTATCACAAGGGAAATAATTCTCTTTTTCAGTGGCAGCAAGACAACCAAGACTTTAACAGCTACAATGGTAATAATTTATTAAAAAATACTTTCTTTAAATAAGCCTACGCACACAACAGACAAAGGTTTAAAAACATTCTTGCCAATAGTAACAGCTCTAAAAACAGGAGTCATTTAAGATTTGCTTTTCACGTACAACAAAATACTTTGTACACTAACTGTGAGTATTCTATTGATAAAGGAGGGAATAAACTAATGAATGACTGTTTTGGCAATACCACAGAGGTAAACCTTTTGTAATAACATTGTTAAATGAAAGTCAAACTGCTGGGCAGATACAACTGTGCAGGTATCTCATATAAAGTACAACCGTGCACATCAAAATTAAAACTGAACAAGAAACAGACAATTGTATAATAAAGAACAACTGCCTTATACATATCTCAATAAAATCAAAGCCTTCAGAAAGCACAAACCAGAGCACTATGCTACAATTGAATTCTCTCTGGCATAAGCAAATGACAGCTAGTTGTACTTCAAAAGGTATCTGCACATACACCAAACATTAATTGTTCTATTAGGTAAACAAGGATGTACTGCACTAAATGAGAATACATATAAAAAATCTAAAAGAAATTTAAAAAAAACGTTAGCCCTAATACTTTTTTATTGGTTGCTTGCAGAAGTTAGTTAACTTTGGACTCTAATTTGATCCCAAAGTATTCATCTGCTTATTTCAGGCTATCTTGAATCACTCCTTTAAACCGTAGTCTGTCATTTCTTGAGGCAAATTAATTCAGAGACCTACAACCGTCTAAGAAAAAATAAATACTTCCTGTGATCAGCATTTCCTTTTTCTAGTTTCAGTTGCTACCCTGCCTCCTCCCATCCTTCCTTTTCAGCTACATCCCGTAGCATAGATCCATTGGTACTGTATGGAGGTCCACATCAGGCACATTTAGCATTTTTTCCTGAAGAGAACACAAATCATAAGTGTCTTTCCTCTCCAGGCAACTGATGGTAAGCTGGTGGCATGCATATGATAAAAAAGTCTAATTCCTCTCCATATAATCACACATCTACCTATATATACATGTGTGTGTGTGTATATACATCCAACAATCATTTCCATACTGAGTCACCTCTTGATAATGTTCTTTCATCACAGTTTTGCACTCAATCCTTTCTGTACAGTTAAATCTGAAATTCATCATACTCTCATCCACAGTGAAATGCAGCTGCCATTTATCTGCTCTTCTATTTTGCAGATTATCCTTGGTGCTAGCAACCACTTCACTTTTTGTATTTTTCTATTTTTTTTAATTTGTTAATCATGTGGCAATCTGAGGTCAAAGCACACTAGATGCAACTAAACAAATTCCACTCTGGAGATATCACCCCAACATATGGAGTCACTTTGAAAGTATACTTACTTTTGGTACTTAAAAATAATTTGTTTGTGGGTGGGAAATTCTCTCCCATGCAGGAAGCTGTACCCTATGTACCTCTACAATTAACTCCAACCAAACTAAACCATGGGATAAATGGACATCCCCACTCCAGAGTAGGAGAGCAGTCACCCGTTGATCCACTCACACAATTGCTGCCACATGCAAGAAAACCTCCATTTTCCATCAGTTCTCTAACTGGAAAACAAAACTTTTTCTTGACTCACTGAAAATGGTCAGCAGTCAAAGAGACCACTTTCACATCAGCTTCTGTAAACTGTCACTGAATGTCAGTTTGTGACAAACTGTACCTGTACATGTTCCAAGAAATCTTTTTCAGCCATGGTGTCAAACATAACTAAATAACATAACTAAATAATCAATAAACATCATGTACTAAAAAAAAACATAGCTTACAAAGAATACCAGATTTCAATTGGTAAAGCTATGCAACAAGAAGCAGATAATTAAGTTAAAAGATGTAAGTATAACAGTGACATCTATCTAAAACCTAGAAAGTGAATAACATTATGAGATGGGTACAGCTGTACATGGGATCAAGAAAACATTAGGGGAGTATGAAGAAGAGACTACGGATATGATATTAGGGAGGGTAGTAGTAGTGTTATGGAGGTCAGGGAAAGATGGAAACAAAAGGCAAGTTTGGCAAGTAGAAGAATGAAAGTGAGTTCTGGGAGAAAATAAAATACTGATTAAGAGGAGGAAATGGATAAGAAGAAATGGGAAAAGACTGAGGTGGATTGGCAAGGGGAAGTAAATGACTAAAGATAAAGGAAAACTATAGTGCTTGAATAATATTAGAAAAAAAAGTATATATGAAATACAAGACTGATTAAGGGAGGACAACTTACTAGGATGCATTACTAGAAAAAGATGGTGATGGATTTTAAATTAGGTGAGGCCTAGGTCCTGGAATAATGTTTGAGAATCAAGGAACCTAAGAAAACAAAAACTGTATTTGAGATGGATGTGTTAGGTGGATGTATATAACATGAGTAAGTGTAAATAAATATGAAATGCCCATCTACATCATGAGCAAATGTTTACTATGACTTTTTTGCATTAGGGTTATGTTCAAAACAACAACAAAAAATATACAAAACTGGATAAAACATTAACTGCTAGGTAAGAAGTGCACAACGTGTGTGTGTGTGTGTGTGTGTGTGTGTGTGTGCGCGCACACTTTATAAACAAAAGAATGTGCACATAAAGCCATAGACTTCAGTGAGGGCACTCAACAGTATCAGATTAATAAATCAGAAAACTCTTTCAACAAATATTGAAAGATGATGGTGTACATTTTACTGATCAAAATTATGGAGATGTTTAACATTACTGGCAAATCTGAATCACAACATAAACAGTCATGAACTTGTTTTCTGTCACTATAGCCATTAAGGCATTTTTATAATACATGTGCAAATCTCTCAAACTCAAAATGCAAGCATTCTGGACAAACACACAGATATGTGGACAAATGTACAACATTTGGGAAAATGTTCACATATGTGCTCCTACTCATTTTGAAATTACTGACAAAAAAGTTGTGGCAGTTGTATGCCTTTAGTGAAGGGTATGAAGTGACACACTGAAAACGGTCATTGTTGACTGCAATCCTATAGGGCTTGCCAGACAACCATAAATCTCAAATGCATCATCATATGTAATGACACATACACTGGACAAGCTGAGAAAAATAACAGGCGAGATGTATGTACACGGGAGATTTGGAACACGGTCATTAAACCTATATCTCTCAATGAATCAGGAACAAATCTCAACAGAATCAAGGAAGGTATGTGGATTATTATACATTTTCCAAAGTAACAGACATCCATCTCTAAGTATTGTCTTTATTTATTCATGTGTGATGCATGAAATTTTCTCTAATAGTCACCCTCTTATGGAAGGATTATCAGGGACAGAGCAAACATTTCAGAAAAAAATCAGGGACAGTTGAGAGGTATGACCAGATCTGTACTGTCATGCAATTCTTGTCAGAAATCAGTCATATGAATGAAGTAATTCAGCATATTTTGTGTGAATGAATATGGTCATGGTTAAAAGTGAGCACAACAGGCCATATGAAAGGGTCAAATTCAAGGCAAATTTATAAGAACTGATGTGCACTAAGTTATTACTGTCTCTCAACAATTGTTTCATACAATGCTTCAAAGTATACGATTAATGCGAGTAAAACAGTTCCAGTATAACTGTCATTGCAATTTCCTCACCACTATATACAACTTGGATAAGAGAAGTACAGTTGTGTACCTACCACAAATGTAGATGTTAGAGTGTATTCACCGTTGCAGTCATTACTCTTGGGTTATCCTGCTGGCAGGCTACCCTCAGTCGGACAGAATTGCAAAGTCTAGGCCCGGCGTCGGTTGCTGTCGCCTCTTCCCTGACGTCAGTGCGCCAGGAGTATAAACGATGCAGCCGACACCATTTTCTTCAGTTTTTCTTGCCCCAGATGTCAGGTGCCCCCAAATTGGTAGGCTGTAAAATAAGCCAATAAAAATGCATGCACAAAAATTACATTTCCTTCATCTACAAGCAAATACACCAAATAGGTTGTATAGGATAGAGAAGTGCAGATAAGTCCCAGCAAAGAAAAGGGGGACGGTGGGTGGGTAACCTGGACTGCAACAGTGAATACACTCGAACATCTACATTTATGGTAGGTACACAACTGTACTATGTTCATCATGTTTCACTGTTGCAGTCATTACTCTTGGGTTGAATTGAATCCCAATGCTGAGGTTGGGTGGCTGGGTTAAAATGGATTAGGAGAGGCTATGAGGCCCTGCAGAACTGCAGTGGCAAAGCCTGCTCTGGACTTAGAGTAAAGAGGCAAGTAGTAGTGCTTTGTGAAGGTGTGCACTGAACTCCAAGTTGCAGCCTCTAATATATCTTTGGTTGGTACTCCTCTGAGGAAGGCTGCTGAAGTGGCTGCTGCTCTGGTGGAATGAGGCCTAATGCCCTTAGGCACTGATTTGCCATGTTGAAAATAGCAGAAACGATTCATTTAGAAATAGTCTGTTTTGAGATAGCCTTTCCTTGTGATCCTGCAGCATATGACACTAAAAGTTGTTCAGTCTTTCTGAAAGCTTTAGTTCTGTCCAAGTAGAAGCGTAATGGTCTGTATATGTCCAAAGAATGCAGAATTTTCTCACCCTTGTTCTGTGGATTTGGATAAAAGGTAGGCGAGTGAATTGTTTGGTTGAGGGCAACACTGGATATCACCTTAGGCATAAAGGTAGGGTTTGTCCTCAGAAAAACCCTGTCTGGATGAAAAATGATGAAAGGTTCCACAGCCATGAGCACTTGTAACTCCGAGACTCGCCTTGCAGAGGTTATTGCTAGGAGCAGAGCTGTTTTCCAGGATAAGAATTTTATATTTGAAGTTGATGCTGGCTCGAAAGGAGGCAGTGTGAGTTTTTCCAAAACATAATTGAGGTCCCAGGCCGGAATTGGTGCTCTTCTTGGAGACCTAATGTTTTTGGCCCCTCTGAGGTACTGCCTTATTAAAGGATGAGAAAAGATAGGTGGTTCCATATTGTAATGGGTGAAATGGCAGAGGCATGAATCTTAATGGATGAGAAAGAAAGGTCTTTGTTTAGCATCTCAGTTAGGTATTGTAAAATCTGAGGGATATTTGGTACACACGTGTCAATGCCCTGCTCCTGGTTCTAAGCAGAGAATCTCTTCCACTTTTTAGCATAAGATTTTCTGGTACTGGGCCTCCTGGCCTCCAAGATAACATCCATAACAGCTTTTGAAAGAGGAGTGTTCTGGATGGCTACATTATCCGCCATGCTGCCAGATTTAAGGTCCTGAGTTGGCTGTGCAGGATCTGATTGTTTTGTTGGGTCAGCAAGTGAGAAGTTTGAGGCAATATCCATGCTGGACCTTGAGACAAGCTCTTTAGGATTGGGTACCAGTGCTGGCATGGCTAGTCTGGTGCAATCAGTATCATTTTTGGCTTCTCTTGTCTGACCTTTAGGAGTACCCTGGGAAGAAGAGGCAGTGGAGGAAAAGCATATACTGTTAGATTTTTCCAGCTGAAGGACAGGGCGTCCACTTTCCATGCTTGCTTGTGATAAATCCTTGTGCAAAATCTCTGCAATTGGCAGTTGTGAGGGGAAGCAAATAGATCTATGACTGGGCATCCCCATTTCCTTATTATCATGCTGAAGACTTGTGGATCCAGTTTCCATTCGTGGGGATCCATGAGGTTTCTGCTTAGTTCGTCTGCCAGAGTATTTGTTTTTCCTGGCAGGAATTGTGCTTGCAGGTGAACTTGAAAGGCCAATGCTGTATCCCATAAGGTCATTGCTTGTCTTCAGAGGGGGTAGGAATGTGTACCTCCCTGCTTGTTTATGTACCACATGACCGTAGTGTTGTCTGTCTTTATCAGTAACTGCCCTGGATGAAGCGGGTCCTTGAAGGCTGTCAGGGCATTTTGAACAGCTAGCATCTCTTTTTGGTTGATGTGAAGATGCATCTGGTTTGCAGGCCATGTGCCCTGAATACATTTTCTTGCCATATGGGCCCCCCAAGCATAATCTGATGAATCCATTGTCAGCGTCTGTTGGCTGTGGGTTAACTGAATGGCAGACCCTTGTTGTGGTAACAGGCTTCTGCCCACTATCGAAACTCCTGTTGCAGGCAGGGGATGAGTGCAATTACTATCGCTAGGCTGTGGCAATGCGGAGTCCAAACACTTTTTAGATACCATTGTAGTTTCCTCATAAGCAGTCTGGCATATGGAATTAGTAGAATGCAGGATGCCATGAAACCCAAGGCCTGTAGGATTTTCCTTGCAGATAAGTGGGTTTTTGTTGCCAATTTCTTGTAGTAAGTAGTCAGCTGCTTTTGTTTGTCTGGCATAAGATAAGCCATCTGGGCAGTTGTATTTAAGCTTGCACCCAGGAATATTATCTCTTGAGAGGGCACTAGTTTTGATTTCTTTTCATTTACTGTGTACCCTAGGCCAATTAGTAATCTTTTTACAAACGCCAGATGCTTTAGAAGAATGTCTTTGTTCTCTGCTTGAATTAGGCAGTCATCCAAGTAGGGGTATATTTGAATTCCTCTTTGTCTGCAAAATGCAATTACTGGTGCCAGGCATTTTGTAAAGACCCTGGGCGCAGTAGATAAGCCAAAGGGCAGCGCAGAGAATTGGTAATGCATTGAGCCAGCTATGAATCTGAGATACCTTCTGCAATTTTGTCTGATTGGGACATGCAGGTATGCCTCTTTTAGGTCCAAAGTTACGAGCCAAGCCTTCTTGCCCAGCATGGGCAGTAGCTGCTGTAGAGTCAACATCTTGAATTTTGGAACGTCCAGAAATGTATTTAGTATAGACAGGTCCAGTATTGGTCTCCAGGTTTTGTCCTTTCTGGGCACTAGGAAAAGTCTGGAGTAAAATCCTTGCCCCTGCTCTTGTTGTGGTACTAGTTGCATGACCCTCATGTCCATGAGGGCTGTAATTTGTTTTTGTGCCTCTGCCCATTGATTGTGTGGCAGGTCTGGCATACCTTTTGACCTTGGTAAAGTGTGAAAATGGAACCTGTAGCCTTGGGACACTATGTTCAGGACCCATTTGTCTTGGGTAACCATTTGCCAATTTGATGAAAAAAGTGCTAGTTTTCCCCATAAGGGGGCTGTCAAAAGAAAAGTGCTTGGATCTGGTAGAGGAAAGTCATTGGGACTGTTTCCTGTAAGGTTGTGACTTGTCTTCTCCACTTTTGGAGGTAGGAGCACCCCATTGTTTAGGCCTGTATGAGCCTTGGGGCTGAGATTTGCCTCTGGGATGCCTGTATCTGCCTCTCTGTGGTCTGTCCGACACTGGAAAGGACCAATTTTTTGAAGGCCAGTTCCTGCTAAACCTGGGTGGCTGTACCTGTAAGAAATCCTTGACTGTCTGCATAGATTTTGCTTTATCCTCCATTTTTTTCAACACCTCTTCTGCTTTAGTACCAAACAAAGTATCATGCTGTAATGGTGCATCTAATAATTTTGCTTTAACATGATCAGGCAGATTCTGTTCCTTTAACCAAGCATGCCTTCTAATAACAGAACCTGTAACAGCGGCCCTGCAAGAGGCCTCCAGTGAATCATAGCCACATTGCAAAGTATGCTTTCCCACTTGTTCAGCTGCATGCAATAAATCCTGCAATTCCTTGTTCTCTGAACTTTCAGAATTTGTCAATAATTTCTGTTTAAGCAGTGACATTAAATATTGCTGATATTTAAGCATATGAAACTGACAATTTAAAGCCCTCACAGCCAGGGTAGCAGAAGTGTAGACTTTTTCCCCCATCTGTCTAGTGCCCTAGAGTCCCTATCAGAGGGGACAGGGTTTTTTGCAGTGGAAGCTTTAACCCCTTTGGGACCCTGAGATATAGTTTCTGGGTCAGCAGCAGGGTTTTTTTTATATAGGAATTTATGAGAATCCGGGACCCTGTAGTATCTGTCTGGCTTAGCAGGTGCAGGGGTTAAAGAGTCAGGGGACAGGCCAGACTCCGAAAATACATCATCTACAATGTCTAGCACAGGAGGAATAGCAAGGGGCCTGTGTTGAGGAAGTAGCAGAAAGTCTCTAAGCCTTTTCTTAGATTCAGAATAATCTTGGCTCTCCCAGTGGAAATGCTCCCTCATGGTATGCAGGGTTTCCCCAAAAGAATAATCCACAGGAGGAGAGGCTGAAGGAATGGATTCTTCAGCATCAGAATCCTCATAGGGAAGCATGGAGTAATCCTGTTCAGAAGAGGAATCAGAGGAAATAGAAATCTGATCAGAAGAATCATACTCTGTCTCTTGCCTAGGCCTCTTATCAGGCGAAGGATCGGCCATTTTAAGCATCTGTTTTTTTAGGCATGGAAGTCTGAGTAGGAGAATGCTGTACTTGTTTCTTTGTCTTTAGAGCTGCTTTAGTCTTTGTCTCGGAAGCAGAAGGCGGCTTAATATATAGTTGCGTAGGTCTGAAGACACCCTCAGAAGCCGATGCCTGCTCAGCGGCTCCGGACCCATCTGAGGGATTGATTTCTGAGGTTCCAATACCTTGAGTATCCAGAGGCCCAGTCGGCTCCACATGGGAGGTGGAAGCGGCCTGTGGCTCTGAGGTAGCAGGTGCCAGGGGCTGCGAAAGCACCTCACTGAGAACCGGCAACTGGCCTAGCAGAGGCTTCGTCGTCGGTTTTGGACCTCGGATGCCTATCTTTTTCCTTGTCCTTGCGTTTTTTGTAAACTCCGGTTGTCGGCTGGTCCGACGGCATTATATAATTAAATCTTCAGCCAAACTAATGAAAAGCAAAATCGAACAGATGCTTGATAGTGCATTGATTAAATCTAGCACAAAATCGACAACTAGCAACATTGTGATCAGGGCCTAGGCAAGGAATACAGCAAGAGTGAAAATCCTTATGAGGTATTTGCTTCCCACAAGAAATAGAAAAATGACATCGGTCTGGAGCAAGAAAAAAGTTTTCCCAACGGGGTACTTAGCTTTAATGAAGACTTCAGTTCTGAAATTCTGATTTGAAAATCTCAGGAGTCGGCCGACCGGTACTTGCGAACTGCTTTTGCTTCGGGCACCGTGCGGCAAGAAAGACACAAGAAAATGGTGTCAGCTGCATCTTTTATACCCCTGGCGCACTGACATCAGGGAAGAGGCGACAGCAACCGATGCCAGACCTAGACTATGGAATTCTGGCCGACTGAGGGCAGCCTGCCAGCAGGATAACCCAAGAGTAATGACTGCAACAAGTGAAACATAATGAACATCCTTCTCCCAGTGTGCTTAGTTGTAATAATAATATTAAAAATTCAATTAATTTTGGGAACCATATCTCTTACCCTTGCTACATTGTCTGCAAGATTGTACATCCAACCACATATCTTTGCTTAAATCATATTTAATTATGATATAATCAACAGAATGCAGATTATTCACCTGAAACCAATATATCAGATTATTTTCTTTAAATGTAATCATGGTGTCTAACTTTGAAGTGAAAATATTATTTTGAGTGTATGCTGCAGAGAAAAGAAGAAAAATCCATGCCTTATATTTTGGATTTCTATAAATTAAGTTTCTAAAGGTATTTAATATCGAAGAAATAAAACAGAAGTCAATTGTCTGGTGACTACTCTCTGAAAAGTAATCTTTTAGCAACCAATGTAAACTATTGTGCAGTATAAGATTACAATTAGAGTTTATGTTATGTTTAAATTTTATGAAAAGACATCCTAGAAACTCCTTCCACCTGTCTGTGCAAATATTACATAGCCAAAGAAATACTGTTTTTATAACTGTTGATAAATAATATAATGCTAGATCTGGTAGTCCAATGCCTCCTGCTGTCCAGTCCCTTTGATTTAAGGCAATTCTTGGTTTGTTGGGGAACCAAAGACATTTTAAAATTAATGTATTAAGTTCTTTAATGCATGTTTTAGATGGGAGGTAAAGATAATGATTGAATAACATATACAATTTTTGGCAAAATAATCATTTTGATTACAAATAGTCTCCCTTCCATTCTGAAGAAATTTATTTAATTCTTTATACTGATTATGCTGTTAGTATAACTGTAATTTATTATATTATTAATATATGTTATAATTATCTCTAAATAGTTCATTATTCTCTCTTTGGCAGTGTATTTATCAAATCTATCATTTATCCTATCAATATTGGCATTTATGGGTACTATTTTTGTTTCTGTTTTCATTAAGGGACAGACCAGATTTTTTGAACACATCTATTGCCTTAAAAAGGGCAGAAAGGGAACTATCACACTGTCACTCAATGTCAGAAAATGTTATCAGCAAATACTTGGATTTTAAAAAACAAATTCACATTTATGCTAATGGCCTTTATGTCTAAATTTGACCCAATAAAATTACCAAAATTCCATAATAAGAGTGAAAAGCAGGGGTGAAAGAGGACATCCTTGTTTAACTCCTTTCAAAATTTGTACTGAATCAGAAGTAAAAGTGCCTGTTTTAACGTATGCAAAACAATTGTTATAAGTAAGATTTATAAGATGCATAAAATGACTTTAAAAACAACATTCCTCTAAGACTAAAAGATATTTCCAATTTACAGAGTCAAAGGCACTATTAATGTCTAGAATCATTAATGTTAGATTCTCTTTTGTTTTGTTTACATAGTAAATTACTGTGATTATTCTTTTGATATTGTCATAAGTATTTCTATTTAGAATAAAACCAGGTTGATCCTCATTAAACATGGAAGGTAGAATATATTTTAATCTATTAACATGAATTGGCATGAATAATTTATAGTCTACATTTAAAAGTGAAACTGGTCTGTAAGAAGAGCATTCAGTTAGATCTTTGTTAGTTTTTAAAATTGGGGAGATAAGAGTATATTTCCAGGAGGGAAGAACTTTTGTTAAGTCTTTAACTATAGTAAAAACTTTGTATAATAATGTTTAAAGCTTTGTTAGGTAGTAACTTGTAGAGTTCTGGTATAATTCTATCATTACCTGGTGCTTTGTTAGGTTTTAATTTGTCAATTTGAGCTTGAATTTCAGACACTGAGATATCAATTATTTTCACTTGGTCATCAGATAAAGTTTTGATTATCCCTTCTGAGTCTATTACAGTATTATATTATACTGACTAATTTTACTGCAATAATTTCTAAATTCTTTTATATCTAT
Organism: Protopterus annectens; assembly: GCF_019279795.1. Taxonomy (NCBI): domain Eukaryota; kingdom Metazoa; phylum Chordata; order Ceratodontiformes; family Protopteridae; genus Protopterus; species Protopterus annectens. Next base: position 1,531,384,855 of record NC_056744.1, read on the forward strand.
TTCCATCACTTTTCCTTTTCTTTTATGTGAATAAATCTCCTTTATATGGTTAGACGTACTAAGTACTTTTGTTCTGTTAGCTAACTTATGCATAGATTTTGGGTTAATACAGAAATTAATTATCTTAAACTTTTCTAGATTAATCATAGTTTTATGCTTTAAAATTTCAAAATACTTATGTAGATTATTAATTTCTTCTATGTTATTACTGTTAACCATCTGATTTTTCTTTTTTAATTTGTCAAGTTTTTCTTGTATATCATACAGTTCTTTGTCCCATTGTTTATTCTTTACTGATAGCTAACTGGTGACCACCAAAAAAATATGCTTTTTAGTGCATCCCATTGACACATTTCTGAAATACTGTTAATTTCTACAAAATAATTTCTACAAAATAATTTCTTTATTAAAAAGTCCTTAAAATCCTTTAAGCAAGTTATATATGCTGGTATCCTCTTGATCTTAATGTTATTGTTTGATTTTAAAAACAGCTCAAAAGTGATTGCATTGTGATCTGAAAGTGGGTAAGATAACACTTTTTTGCCTAGTTTATCTATCAACTCATTGGAGACATATACTCACTCACTTCTGGATTGTGTTCTATGTCAATGTGAGTAATGAGTACAGAAAAGTGATTCTGGATCTGAGAAATCATTTATGTCCCTAAGGTAAAATAGTTCAGTGAACTTTAACAGTGCCTTTGCTAATGCCTGTATTTTTCATTTACTTGTTGTATTAGATACTTTTGTGACAATATGCAATTAAAATCTCCTGCTAGTATGATGCGGCTTTTTAACATTTTAATTACTTGTTCTAGAAGTTGTTCAACCATTTTAATTCCTATTCCAGGAATCCAGTATAAGTTAATAAGGGTTAATGAGTCAGGAAGGGCATCCGGCGTAAAACCTCTGCCAAATGACTTATGCGGACAACATTTCATATTTCCATCCCAGATCAGTCGAGGCCCGGGTTAACAACGACCGCCACTAGTACTGTTAGCCAACAGGGTGCTGGCGGGAAATTGGGCTACTGTTGGCCGAAGGAGAAGAGGAGGGGGAAGGCATGCCCAAAGGCAGGAAGAGAGGAGGAAGGTTAGGAGTGTAGTAGTGAGGGTAGGAACTTTGAATGTTGGCAGTATGACTGGTATAGGGAGAGAGCTAGCTGATATGATGGAGAGAAGGAAGGTTGATATATCGTGTGTGCAAGAGACCAGATGGAAGGGAAGTAAGGCCAGGTGCATAGGAGCCGGGTTCAAATTGTTCTATCATGGTTTGGATGGCAGGAGAAATGGGGTAGGGGTTATCCTAAAGGAACAGTATGCCAAGAGTGTTTTGGAGGTGAAGAGAGTGTCTGACAGAGTGATATTTATGAAGCTTGAAATTGATGGTGTAATGATGAATGTTGTTAGTGCATATGCTCCACAAGTTGGGTGTGCGATGGATGAGAAAGAAAAATTTTGGAGTGAGTTGGATGAAGTGGTGGTGAGTGTACCCAAGGGTGAGAGACTAGTGATTTGAGCGGACTTCAAAGGGCATGTTGGTGAAGTGAACAGAGGGGATGAGGAAGTGATGGGTAGGTATGGTGTCAAAGAGAGGAATGCAGAAGATCAGATGACTGTGGATTTTGCGAAAAGGATGGACATGGCTGTGGTGAATACGTATTTTAAGAAGAGGGAGAAGCATAGGGTGACCTACAAGAGTGGAGGAATATGCACACAGGTGGATTATATCCTATGTAGGAGGGCCAGTCTTAAGGAGACTGGAGACTGTAAAGTGTTGACAGGGGAAAGTGTACTTAAGCAGCATAGAATGGTGGTCTAAATGGTGGAAGTTAAAAAGGGTGATTGTGAGGTGGAGTTCAGGAAGAGTTAAGACAGGCACCAGGAGGCAGTGAAGAGTTACCGAATAGCTGGGTAACTACAGCAGAGCTAGTAAGGGAGACTGCTAGAAAGGTGCTTGGTGTGACATCTGGACAGAGGAAGGAGGACAAGGACACCTGGTGGTGGAATGAGGAAGTACAGGAGAGTATACAGAGGAAGAGGCTGGCGAAGAAGAAGTGGGATTGTCAAAGAGATGAAGAAAGTAGACATGGGTATAAGGAGATGAGGCGCATGGCAGAAAGAGAGGTGGCTAAGGATAAGGCATATGGAGAGTTGTATGACAGATTGGACACTAAAGAGGGAGAAAAGGACCTATACCGATTGGCTAGACAGAGGGACAGAGCTGGGAAAGATGTGCAGTAGGTAAGGGTGATAAAGGATAGAGAGGGAAATGTATTCACAAGCGAGGAGAGTGTGTTGAGTAGATGGAAAGAGTACTTTGAAGGGCTGATGAAAGAAGAGAATGAGAGACGGAAGGTTGGATGATGTGGGGATAGTGAATCAGGAAGTGAAACAGATTAGCAAGGAGGAAGTAAGGACAGCTATGAAGAGGATGAAGAATGGAAAGGCTGTTGGCCCAGATGATATACCAGTGGAAGCATGGAGTTGCTTAGGAGAAATAGCAGTGGAATTTTTAACCAGATTGTTTAATGAAATTTTGGAAATTCAGAGGATGCCTGAGGAGTGAAGAAAATGTGTGTTGGTACCTATCTTTAAGAATAAGGGTGATGTATAGAGCTGCTGTAACTACAGAGGGATAAAATTGATCAGTCACAGCTTGAAGTTATGGGAATGAGTAGTGGAAGCTAGGTTAAGAAGTGAGGTGATGATTAGTGATCAGCAGTATGGTTTCATGCCAGGAAACAGCACTACAGATCAAACACTCCCTGCTTCAATAGTCTAACCATCCAAGCAAGCCTATCCATCTACTATTCTAAAAAGACCAAACCCCTCGGCTTCAATTACAATTGTCATTAACAGCAAAGTGAACACAAGTCTATATCTTTTGAAACCAGTATACATGTGTGAAAAATAAGTATTATATGCCCTAAAGTTGTTTAACTTGCATATTCCCCATTTTCATATATTCATTAAAACACTAAGATAAATAAAATTACTTATTGTTTAATTACATACAATCTTGAATCTCATCTACTGTCATATTGAAAAGGTGAGAAACTGCTGTACTGCAGTTAAAGATTCCTATTATGTGCCTCACAAATAAATCAGTTTCCTTCGCGAATCATCTGTTTTCATTCAGTAAAAATGTAATAATAATAGATATGAAACTTTTAAACAATAATGTACTTTATTTGTGCTCAGCAGTTCACTATAATAAACTGGCACATCTTATGTCATCCCTATTAAACAGAACACTGTTTTGTATATGATAATGTCATGAGTATGTAATCATTACACTTGAAGTTAACATCAAGCTTCTAATAAAAAGGTTGCCAATGTCATACATATTCTCATGTCACTATTAATGTAATGCTTCTATGAAACATCTTAGTATGTGCATTCAAATATAGTCAACAAGAAATGTACTCACAGTACATGCAGCATTATTTTGTTTTCCTTATTAAATGATAAAGAGCAACAGTTCTTAAAATAAATATAACATTCACCAAATCTTTAGTTTACAGGCTTTCTTACTGTTTGTCTTATGTAACAAACTCTACTGCTTTACATAACAGAAACAGTCTGTTCATATGTTTATTTTTCATTCAAAAAAAGATTTCAAAACTAATTATCTAGAAAGAGAAAAAATAAACTTTTGGTAACCTGCTATAGGGCAGTCAATTATATTACTAAGGCTACAGTGTCATAGCAGTACAATATAACCTAGATTTTAAGTTAGAACAAAACAATCACCAACCAGAGTAGGCACCTGGGTCCTTCAACGAAAATGTATAAAACAAGTACAAAACAAATTAACCCAGTGATGACAGCAGGACTTGAAAATAAATCCATTTTTAATTCACATAGAAATCAGGACATACGCGCTTCCGTAGATTCACTACTTCATCAGATGTAATTTACCAGTTCATAACCACACCTTTAAATACACTCATTCAAGATCACATGATTAATACACAGTTTAAAGGTGCAAGCACTACTAATTCATACATATACACTTAAAACATAAATATACTTAATAAAACTGTATTTCATAGAACTTTCATATATTAAAATAAGTCATACTTTAATATATGTAGACAAAAATATATAAAATATTTATAAATAAATCAGTGTATAAAAATATAAAAATACATATCTGGTCATAAAGGACAAATACTATAATAGTTAATCCATATTTATCACCATATTAATTCATTTTCTATTCAAGGCTCTGGCCTTAAGTTTAGGATTTAATGAAACCCTGTCATTCAGGCCATGTCCAAAATCTCCCCTTCATTCTCACTATCCATTTTGCCTCCAATTGTTCAGTCTGATTTCTAATGTCACCCCCTCCTACTACTTTCATATACACATCCAGTAACCATAAACTTTAAATAATGTGTGATGTCAGTCTCAACAATGTGCTTAGATAAAGCACTCACTGTATAATTTTTACCTATATGGTAATAATGTTCTCTAACTCTGTCCTTTAATGTTCTATCTGTCTTACCAATATAAATTTTTTGACAGACTAATACAGTGCGCCAAATAAACAACATGAGGAGTGTCACACATGGCATGCACATTAAATCTATATGTTCTGCCCTGATCTGGGTGATGAAAAGCACCACTGTTGTCTATATATTTACAGGCCTGACAATGTCCACATGCTTCAGTATGTCCATGGTCTAAAATTACAATGCTCATGTTTGGGATAACACAAACGTCTTTTTAAAGAATGCATATTCTTATAAATGAATGTTGGTTTAACATCCACTATATTAGTAATTTCACTATCTGTAGTTAAAATTTCCCAATGTTTCTCTATGATCTCTTTGTAGCACCTAATGTCACTCGAGTAAGCTACGCATACTTTCAGCTTATTGCTGTTTCTAGCTGAATTCTTTGGACTTCTCATATATATGAGCAAGACATATAGATTTAATGTGCATGCCACATGTGACACTCATCATGTTATTTGGCCTACTGTATAGTCTGTCAAAAATGTTATATTGATAAGACAGAGCATTAAAGGACAGAGTTAGAGAACATTATTACCATATAGGTAAAAATGATACAGTGAGTGCTTTATCTAAGCACATTGTTGAGACTGACATCACACATTATTTTAAGTTTATGGTTATTGGATGTGTATATGAAAGTAGTAGGAGGGGTGACATTAGAAATCAGACTGAACAATTGGAGGCTAAATGGATAGCGAGAATGAGGGGAGATTTTGGACATGGCCTGAATGACAGGGTTTCATTAAAATCTAAAGTTAAGGCCAGAGCCTTGAATAGAAAATGAATTAATATGGTGATAAATATGGATTAACTATTATAGTATTTGTCCTTTATGACCAGATATGTATTTTTATACACTGATTTTTTATAAATATTTTATATATTTTTGTCTACATATATTAAGGTATGACTTATTTTAATATACGAGAGTTCTATGAAATACAGTTTTATTAAGTATATTTATGTTTTAAGTGTATGTGTATGAATTAGTAGTGCTTGCACCTTTAAACTAAACTGATCTTGAATGAGTGTATTTAAAGGTGTGGTTATGAGCTGGTAAATTACATCTGATGAAGTAGTGAATCTACGAAAGCGCTTATGTCCTGATTTCTATGCGAATTAAAAATGGATTTATTTTCAAGTCCTGCTGTCATCACTGGGTTCATTTGTTTTGTACTTAGATTTTAAATTAGTCAGAAATCAAAGTTTAAGTGTCTCATTGTATTCCCCATTCAAAATCTTATGGTTTTATTGACTTTGTTCTGAGAACATAGTGACATTTGAGCTAGTGCATTATTCATAGGTTCCACCCCTTATTTAAATTAACCGTCTAAAGCTGTCCACCAATCAAAATTATAAGACAACCCTTTTTTTTCTGCATGGGTGGGAAACTTCACAAAGCTCAAGCTGTTTACCAGAGAAAGCTTTGAGTGTTTAAAAAAAAAAAAACTTTGCTTCTACTTTTTATGAATACATCTTGTAACCAGACATGTTTCTCTACTTTTCTGACAGTGCTTCATCTCATTATCAAGACTAAGGAACACATACAACAAATCTATAAGGACAGATTATTTTAAATCTATCCCAAGCATCACAGCCCCTTCATTTGCGAACTATAACCTGACATATTTCCACTGAGAATGGAATTATCCCCTCACCCAAAAACAAACACATCACAATTTATCTGGTAAGGCGCAACGGTAACACAGTTTCAAATCAAAGCACATGCATTATGAAGATAAACAACTTTCAGGCTACACTATTAGTAATAGTAAAACAACGCCTCAAATGTTGTACTGAATTACAGTCAGGCAGGGCCACATGTACGTTCATAAAATATGTTTGCCTATTTATCCCCCTGTAAGTCATTTTTTCACTATTAATGCCTTTAAACCATGAAATGCCACTTGAAGCAAAAGCCCCCTTTTTAGTAAATAATTTGGGTTTATATCAGAACATCAAAGGCTGATAAGTTCGAAGCACACAACATCGAACTGCAAACCTCGAAAGCTGACATCGAACCGCAGAACGGAGCTCGCCATAGAGTGCAGGAAGAAAAGATTTCCCTTTACTGCACTACAGTGTGATCTCTGAGTTGGTATATTTAAGTAGTTGGGGGTGCAAGCATTTTTTTTTGGGTAGTACATATTTTTTTTTGCCCATTCGAGGTTATCAGCTTTCGAGGATTACAGATCGAGGTTGTGCGAATCGGGGTTGTCAGCTTTCGATCATCTGATATAGACTCAATAATTCCACATTTATGGGAATAAGACAACTTAAAAGACTTATAAGCTAATGTACTCAAACTCAGTGCAAATGCGATTGACACAGACACAAAGCAAGCATTAGCTTAATGGTAACCAACTGTGAATGCAACACCACAGAGTAAATTTTGGTACAGGGCCTATATGCTTCTTTTAAATAAGGACTGATACTAAAAAAGATGTAATAATATTTGGTTATAATATATCAAGAAAGTATTGGTTATTTATAAAATACGCAATTATAACATAAAAAGGTTAGGTTACCTCGTAATAGCAGACTTCTTGTTGATTTTCTAACTTCTGTTTATGTTATAGATGAGTAGGAGATCTTTTCTGGTATTGTTTTAAAAAATATGAAGATAAAGAATAAACATAATTATATAAGGAGAAAAGCAATCTTTAGCACTCGGTTATTTTCTTTATATATAAGCTAAGAAACCAGCTATTTGTTTCATAATTTCTTCTTTTCATTTACCTTCCAGCCATTTTTCTCTGCTTGTCTCTTCAAGGACATAATGAACCAATCTATATCTTCGGTTTGTTCTAATATTTTATTCCTTTTTAGATAGGATAACATGGGGTCCAGATCTTAAGAGAGTTATTTTTGTCTAAAAGGAAAATATTTAATTTGGCAGGAAATAAGTTCTCTAATGACAGGAAAGAAATTTTCTCTTGGATATTACTGCTTCAGACTAGTCATTGTCAAAATAAATGTTACCTCTTATCTATTCTGAGTGGTGATTTAACCCAGGCAGTCTTAAGGACAAGTTCTTTATCTTTACAGAAAAAAAAAACAGACCTCGAACAAGTAGTGTTTTTAGATGCAGGAGTAACTGAGGATATATGTGCTCTTCTCTATTCAGAATGAGAGTGCTTCTGGTAAGTCTAAAATTTTAGGGAGCCAGGAAGATAAAACATTAATCATAGTATTATTTTCAGTTCTTTCAGGTAACTGAAATATATGGTTATTCCTACCAGATCTTTTTTCAAGGTTATCAATTTTGGCTAGGAAAAGAGTATTAACAGGAACTTGATATTGTTTTCATCCTCATTCAGTCTTCCCTCTGTCATTTAAAGAATCCTCAATGTCAGATATCTGGGTCTTCTGCAGCTGCAGAGCTTCACTGATCTGTTCCATTTGTTTGGAACAGTTCTGTTTAAAATCCTCAGTTTTGGTATCCAATTTATCTACCTTACATGATAATTCTTGAATGTTAGTACTGAATAAATCTCTTTTTTAAAAGCAGCATCTTGTGAACTTACCTTTGTATGACTCATCATTATAAGGTTGGATACAGTGATGAATATTTCCCATAAAGAATTTGACAGGAAAGTAATGGAATATGTAAAAATGTATTTGATACAATCCTCAAGCACTGCAATATTTATCAAAATTCACGCAATTAAGTTGTTTAGAATTGTTTAGAAATATAATTTCCTGTCAGAAATATATGAAGAAGAGCAGGAGAAAAGTGCTGCTACCCTAGTTGCATCCTGGCCATGCCCCATCTTTTAGAATTCTTTATTCATTTGCAGCTGAATATGGATTCCTTAAAGGACTATGCCATTAATAACTTGATAAAGCACAAATATATTGCAGAGTGTACTAAATGTTATGTATATTCAAAGGTAACACCTGATAACACTGGTGATATGTGTTCCTATTTTGGAGAACTGATTTTACATACATTCATGACTGGACTGATGAGATAAATAATGTTAGGCAAAGAACACACATAAAACATTTAGGAAAGGAAGTCACTCAATCCCAATTGAACAAGATAATATCATTGACAATGTTTGAAGTCTGGACACAAATATTCATCAATCTGAGGATTTAGAGTATACAGAAGAAAATAAAAAAGAAAGAAGTTTACAACAAACAACAAGGAAGAAAAAGGAAACATAAATGTTTGCATAGCACAGAAAATACATACTAAAATTGACACGGATGGGTTATCTAGCACACAGATTACAGGGAATGATAACACTGTTCTATAAGAAAATCCACAACAAAATATTTAGTCTACAGAAAAAGGCATTATTTTTCCAAAAGAGAAGGAAGAAAAAACAGGCAAGGGGGCATGTGAAAAGGAAGAAATCAAAACTGAAGTGGAAGGACTGAAGATTATTACTGTAAGAAGAAAGTGGAGAAAGACAGACATTGACAACATGGCTCAAGCAGAGGATGTACAAAGCCAGCTGGATGAGAATTGCATGCTTGCAAATGTAATGAGCAATGAAAACAGTGAAATTAATAAAACTTGTGTTGATGAAGATCAGTCCTTTGTAACAATTGACAGAGCAGATATTACTGAATTACAAGCTGAAGAATCTTATTCTTGCAATTGGAGATTCAGTTATTGTAGGAAGAGATGCTTACATTTGCAGAGAAGGTAATGAAAACTGAACAGTGTTATGCTTGCCAAGCTTGAAAATACAGGATGTAAGACAGGCCCTTAGACTGCTTTAATGCAAGGAGGTACAAATCTGTTTTTATTCACGTCGGTACAAATGATCTCATCTGTAATGAACCTCTGACAATAACTAGGAAACTTACAGCCCTCTCAGATAGCATAGTTTTCACAGGTGTTCACATATAGAAAGGAGGGGGAGGTCACTGTGAATGAATATATATATATATTTTGGGGGGGGGGGGGTAATTATCTACATGGAAAAAAATGTCCTGTTTTAAAAAATGGAAGTGTGTAGAGCATCCAAGCCTGCTTTTGAGCACACGTGTTCAGACAAGATGGCATGCATTTGTCAAGATCAGGGAAGATAATTTTTTGCAGTAGATATTTTGCAATATTTGATGAACACTAGGCAGGATTTTTACCAAGTCGAAATTTAACAGTTCACAGATAGCAACATTTAATGCATCCCTGATGGTTGTTAATGTTAAGAGCATTAATAATAAAAGTTTTTTTTTTTACTGGAAAATTTCTTATGTTCCCACAAGACTGATGTTGTTATGGCTTGTGAAACATGGTTAAAGAACAATGACTGAAAACTAGTTGTCAGGATATAAAAGTTTTTTACTGTAACAGATATTCTAACAAAAAAATCAGGTGGATGTTATGATAGGGATTAAAGATATTTATGAGACTTGCGATTGCTGCATGTTCAATGATAACACCAATACTACAGACTGTATAACTGGGACAATAAAGTCAACCCTGGAACATGTAACAATTGTTGAAGTGTATAGACCATCAAAGGCAAGTGCAAACGAATTCATACATTTCTCGCATGAAAGACAGGACGGAAGAATTATATTAGCTGCAGACATAGACTGGAATAATACTGATTCAACAATACTAGTAAGGAAATTATTCACAATGTACATTCAGGAACAACATTTGCTTCAGATTGTTAAAAAAAAAAAAAATACACTACCAGGGGACGGAACATAATAGACATTGTTTGTATTCCTAAAGAAATTACTGTTATTTCAAGTCACGTTTTACCACTGTTGATATGCAGTGATCATGGGGGTTATAAAGGTTAATTTGTTGCTAGATAATTCTGCCAAACTGAAATCTAAACCAATGAACAGAATGTTAATTACAGATTACATGGAAGCAGAACAGTCACTATATAAAACTAACTGGAGTTAAGGTGTTCAGTGGAAAAACTGCAGATGGAATGTGGAAAATTTTGACAGAAAATTTGAGTACAAAAAAATAAAAAAAAGTTTAACATCAGGATCTAGGCAGACAACGTCAGGGGGATATATTTCCATAAGAAGAGATATCTGATTAAGGTGAGAAAGAAAAATATAAGAAATAGAAGAGAGGTCGAACTAAAATTTTGAAAAGTGAAATAAACAAGCAGGACAAACAGATTAAGCATAGTGTGAGAAGATCAAGAAAAATGTTAAGAAAATTTATATAAAGATATTGAGCATAATAAGAAATCTTTTTACAGATGCATAAGATGTAGAAGAAGTAAAGGCATACAAATTGATAAACTGTGTGCAGATCCTAAAATTTATTCTCAGGAAAACAGATTAGTTATATTTACAAAATCTTACGCAAAACATTTTGGTTCCACAAAAGGGGGTGATAAAAGTTGTCCTAGTGACATCCAGGTAACCTCAGATGCTGGAATCAAATTAAATTATATTGAAAAAGAACTGCACAAACTGGATCCAAACAAAGCACAGGAAGGAGACGGAATTAATAATAATGACCTCAGAACACTTCAGCAAGAACTTATGGTATCATCGTATCTAATATTCATTGGGTCATATAAATATGGGGAGATTCCTCAAGATTGGAGACGTCTCTAAGGGAAAGGGGAGTAACACAAACCCAGAGAGTCATATACATCCTTAAGTCTAATTTCATGTTGTGGAAAAATATTGGATAAGTTATTGTCAGAACTGAATATGTTGGGACTTGAAGCCATATATCAGCATGCATATGTTGAAAATAGACCTATTACCACATGTAACATGATGTTCTATAATATAATAACAGCCATGAATGAAAAATTGTGCTGTGATGTAATTTATATAAATTTAACTTCAGCATTTGACAGGGTCATAGACAACACACTAATCAATAAATTAGTGCAACTAGGTATTGATGTTTTCTTGATAAGATGGATAGCTGCATGGCTTACAAACAGGAGATGGCAAGTATCATACAGCAACTGGACAGGTGAAATTCTTGGTTACAATCAGGGTGTCCCACAGGGCTCTGCCCTGGGCCCTTACTTGTTTAGATTGTATCTTTTAGACCCAACTTTTTCATCTGAGGCATTCTACAGTCTATATGCAGATGACCTGACATTGGGTAAACTGATTACAAGCGTTACAGATAAGGCATGTCTGCAAAATAACTTGACTAAATTGACTATTTGGGCACAGGAGAATACTATGCTGATAAATACATCAAAAACTAAGCATATGAGATTTGGGAGGCATAAATTGAAAGGTGAATATTTAGTACAGCACACAGTGATTAAAACTGTAGACTCATTTAAGGACCTGGGTATATGGGTAGATCCAGCTATGAGTTTTTCTAATCATATCAACCAATTGGTTAATGATAGTTATAGAACTATAGGTTGTATGAAAAGATTCATAAAGTTTAGGAAATCAAAAATTATGAAGTCACTGTTTGTTAGTTACATTAGAACCAAACCTGAGTATGGAATAACAATATGGGAAGTCTATAAGAAAACAAGCCTGAGTAAACTGGAAAGAGTACAGCAGAAATATACCAAGGACATCCATAGAAGCGAAAATTTAAGTTTTCATGAATGACTAAATATCTGAACTTGTACAGTGTTTCTTACAGATATTTAAGAGGAGATCTTATTCCGGTATATAGGGCATTTAGAGACAACTACCTCTGGGAATGGAATCATCAGACAACCTATGTAGAAGATTCTATAGGAATGAGAAGTGTACTAATTGGTTCTCTGACAGAGCAGCTGATACATGGAACACACTATCAAATTACATTAAAGCAAGTACTAGTTTAGATATTTTTAAGAACAGCCTGGACACTTATTATGGGAACAAGTGTTTTGGTATATTGGCAAGCTACAAGGGCATTAATGCCCGTGCTTTAAATATGTGTATTTATGTATGTAAGTAAGAGTCTTGTCTAAGTCCCAGCAGACAGGGGTTCAATGAGCAGCTCTGGGACTAAGTAGGAAGGGAAAGTAAAGGGGTATGGCCCTCTCCCTACTTGGGGGAGGGGGGCGAAAAGGGATGTGAACACTAAGTGGTATGATTTCCTGGTAACAAGGTTCATTTAAATAAACTCAATATCATTCAGAATGTGATTTCCTCCTCCTGACATAGTATCTATTCCATTCATCTACAGCTTTGGAGTAGCACTGGGTAACCTTAGGAGTACTTTGTCCCCATGCTATGACATCATACTGTGAACAGGAATTGCTTTTCATAATGGAGTACAGTTGCAAGATGTGGATGCCTTCCAAAACACTACCCAAAATCTTTTGGAATACTACATCTGATATATGCTTTGATAGCTTGCAGCCTGTACTACATTAGTTGTTAAGATACTTAGAAGCACCCCTATAAAGGGTATCTAGTGCAGTGAAATTAATTTAATTTCAAAACAAAATAAAATTACTTAAAATTATTGGGTCTGGGACTGAAAATCTGAATAATGAGGCAAAATATTAACTTACCTTGGTAAAGTATGACTTGTGAACAAAAGTACTTCTGACCAGCATGTCAGACACCAGTACCTCTGTAATAAATGTATGTATTTTTTGCTGGCATCTTATTCAAGTGTTATATTAACTAGTTGTTTACCAGTTCCTACTAAGGTTATTTATCACTTTAACTTAGGAGATGAAACTGCTGTATTACTGCCTTACCCATTTTTGTGAAATTCCCTTCTCTTGAGTTCCATATAATTATGTCATTAAACACGGTCTGAAAATGGTCTAAGGATCAGCTCCGTACACATTCTTGACAAATAAGGATATAAACTAAACATAAATGTATGCAGAAGTAACTATGCATTAACCAAATATATTTTCATATCAATAATTACAAGTAGCCTTACAGAGCATTAACCTTTTAAAGTTGGGTAACGACAAAATTCAGCATTATTAAAGAACATAATACAAGTAGTACTACTTACCAAAAGATTAAATACTAATACTATTGATTAAAATGTCTGACAGAATACATTGATTTAATTTAAAACAAATAATTTTTACCACTGAGAAGCCGATAACCTCTTGCAAACATCTCAACTGCATCCATACAAGTATTATCTCCTATAACACTTTGTAAAAAGAAAAATTGTCCCACATTAGTTGCAAAGCTACAGCAGCAGGCATTTGGGCAGATAATACAAAAAATATTAATTGGGTTAAGTCCACTGAATACACAATCCCTGTTAAGAAGTGACCTGGAAGCAATGTGTATTCTTCACAATCTGAAGCATATTTGATTTACAATTAATTTCATTTCCGGGTATACTCCTCGTATTAAAAGTTATAAGACATTTTGCAAAAAAAATAAATAAATAAATAAATAAATGATGGATGGGAGATAGGAAATTCACCTTGGGGATCACGTCAGTCGCCCTGCTAGACAGGGGTCCAGGGAAGTAAATACTGTGGGAAGAAATAGCCAGGGAATTGTTATGGCTAGGCTTGTATAGGCCCTAGGGCAGATAGTCTAGTACCAACCTATGAATGAATAAAACCTATGAATGAATAAATAAATAATGATTATGGTGTACTGTTTGCTTTTTTTATGTTCACTGTTTTAGTATCTTCTATAATAACCCCCAGCAAAAATGCCATGGTAGATATTGAGAAATAAACATCTGCAAAGCATTCTGCGAGTGCAACCAATTTACTTAAGAGTAGTTACTAACATTTGTTTATGTTAGTTTTTACCTGCAAGACCTAGGTGAAAACTTGTATTTCTTGGAAGTATTATCTTAGCAAGATATTCTGGATTCAGTCTTTCATAATGGCATGGCAGGAGGTTCCAGCTCTGAGACAACTTCAAAGTGTGCATACTTAACAGAATACAATGTAAAAAATAACAGTCTTATTGCATGAACATGTGTACAATTTGGAACAGTATACAGGAAGGAGATTACACCCAACATCAAAAGGAAATTTAATCACCCCTAAAATAACTCACATTATGTAATGCGAAAAAGCAGTTGTAAACACCAATAAAATGCTACAATGAACAGCACGAGGTGTGAATCTTAATGCTGAAAGATCCTACTTTAACTAGATAGGCCACTGACAAGGCCGTAATTGGAGTCTGGCATATAGATCTGGAGTGTCTATATTAGAACATCGAAGTTCCAAAACTTCAAATGTTCTAATATTGACCCCTTTTCAGTGAAAGCTGAAAACATCAAACATACAGAACAGCAAATTTTTTCCTAGGGAAAGATTTGCTGTTCCAAAACACATACACACACAACACAAGCACACCAAACAAACAGCAATCCACACACATACACCTAAAATCTTACACCTAACCCTACACTAAACTATACATACACCACTATCCACTTACCTTAACCCAAACCCTAACCCTAAGGTCCGTCACTATCGCACACTCACCTCACCCGTACCCTAACCTTAATTCACCTATCCCACCCTAACCCTCACGTCCACACAATCGCACACTTACCTGACCCGTGCCCTAACCCTAACTCACAAAACCCGCCCTAACCATCACATCCACACAATCACACACATACCTAACCCAAACCCTAACCTAACCCGCGTTCAATCGCACACTTACCTGAACCAGACCCATAACTTTCCACCACAGCGCTGAAAATACTGAAACAGAAACAGACAACCGAATTCTTTCCCTAGGAAAAAATTTGTTTTTCTGCAGCTTCGATATTTTCAGCTTTCACTGAATAGAGGTCGATATTAGAACATTTGACGCAACTTCGATGTTCTAATATAGACCCGATCTGGAGGCTACATTTGGATAAACAAAAAGTAGACAGTAGAGGCATGTTGTGAAAAATTGCCAAGAAGATCAGAACACATTTGATACTTGGGGGACTAATAGATGGCAGCAGCAACAAGGATATTTCAACTTGGACATGCAAGCATTATTACTTTACAGAGGACATGTGGTATAGACATGGGATGTATTGCCTAATTCACTGGCACAATGCAGATCATCTAAGGGGTCCAGAGGTTCTTGGGGTAGTGCAAGGAAAAGATGGGACAAGAGTATGGGAATGACTGATGATGTAAGCAAGCTAAAACATTTAGAAAGACAACAAAGGAGAGCCAGTCTTCTTCCACAAGCATCTTCATATATTCACATAATCAACACTTCATACAAGCTAAATGGCAGAAAAATGCTTTACCAATGATTTCCCAAGAAAAAAACTTGAGGCTCTCAAAATTAAGATAATGAAAACAAGTGTCTTACCAGCTGTTATGCGAATGCTGTGAACTACAACCGCAATCACCTGTAGAAAAAAACACAATGATGCATTATTTGTGCCATTTTAATTGGCTTTTAATGGACTAAATACAGTGGAATTAAAACAATGACAGAGAACTATGTGGTTTGCTCATAGTCATAACACTCGTGTGATTCACAAAAATAAACTGCACAACTCTCAGGCCGTGCACACCCACTGATCTTAAGGCATATATACTGTGGACAAAGTGGGCGGGGTAATGTTGGACACATTGATTGTGCAGTCACAAACAGCAAAGGCAGGTAGTTTTTTTTGTGTGACTGTTCTAATCAAATCATTTTAACTATAGACTTCAACAGTTCTTTATACACAACTCATCTGCACTGCAGACACAGTCAGCCCCCACACAAAAAAGGCACTCTCTCCCTCAGTAATGTGTGTTGAGATGGCACCAAAGTCCTTTGCTGAAAGAAGTTTAAAATGGAGCATGGGTAACATTTAGATGTTTACTTCACTTCAGTTCAGTTCAGAACACCCTTTGACAAAAAAGAAGTTATGTACTCAACATAACGTTACATCTGAGTAGTTAAGACTTCATTTCTCATCAGCCTGTGGGTTTTGAATCCATACTGGATCCAAGACAACAGTTTCACCAGCATCGGATCAGAGCTCCAAGCGTCCAAGGGTACTCTGGACCAAAAGGCAGCTGAAGCAGCCATAGATCTGGTAGAATGAGCATGAACTTTCCCCGGAATGGAGATATCTTTAGCTTTGTAAACCTGTAAAATACAAAGTGAAATCAACCTCGCAACTGTTATGTTAGAAACTGGTTTGCCTAGAAAAGATATGGCAAAGGAGACAAACAAATGATCCAACCAGCGGAAAGATCTAGTCCTGTGTAAGTAAAATTGTAACTGCCTATGAACATCCAAGAAATAAAGCTTACATTCCCCCCTTGTTCTGAAAATTTGGGAAGAAGACAGGAAGATTAATGGATTGATTTATATTTGACTCAGAGGCCACCTTAGGCAAAAAAAAGAAGGATTACTTCTAAGAGAGACCCTGTCTTTATGAAAAATCATGTAAGGGGGTTTAATAGATAATGCTTGAAGTTCAGACACTCGCCTAGTCGTGGTGATAGCTACTAGGAAGGTGGTCTTCCAAGACAAAAATTTCAAGTCTACTGAAGCAGCAGGTTCGAATGGTGGTGCAACCAACACCTGTAAGACCAAGGTTAAAGTCCCAAGGAGGGGTAGGGTCCTTAACCGGTGGCCTCAAAAGAAAGGTACCTTTGATAAAAGTTTTACAAAGTCTGGAGGAAGCTAAAGACCCCGAAGCTTCTCCCACATGGAAATTAGAAATAGCAGCGAGTTGGACTTTTACTGTAGAACAGCTGGCAACTTGCTGAAAAATGTGTGCTAGGAATTCTAGAACCGCTGAAACTGGGAGTCGTAAAAGGATCTAAGTCCCTCTGAAAAGCCGAGATAGAAAATCGCTTCCATTTACTATGATAAAGTTTCCGGGTAGACTCCTTATGGGATGCTACCAGGATAGATCTGACAGAGGAAGAAATTCAGGGAGTTCTGGCAATCAATGGAACTGGAGCAACCAAGCCGTGAGCTTCAGATTGCCCAGGTCTGGAGGGGGAATCCCTGATGGGTGTAAAATAAGATCCGGAATGGGATACAAGATCCAAGGCGGAGCTATCAGATGAGACCATAGACAGGGAAATCAGATCTGACAAGGCCAGAATGGGGCAATGAGGATGATTCTGCTCCTCAACAGACGAGCCTTCTGTAAGAATTTTGCCATGAGATGTAATGGGGGGTATGCATAAATAAGACCGAGTGGCCAAGCATGGACCAAACCGTTTCTGGGGGGCTCCCCCTCGGGGGGAATCAGAGCAAAAAACTCGCTGCACTTCGCGTTGGAAGGAGATGCGAAGAAATCGCAGCAAGGATGATCCCACTCAAGGAAGATCTGCTCTGCTACATAAGGATTCAGAGACCACTCGTAGGGCATTAAGATTGTCCTGCTCAACTTGTCCGCTAGTATGTTGGACTGACCCGGAATGTGCGTTGCTATCAGAAAGTGGTTGGTGGAGATTGCCTATTCCCACACTCTCATGGCCTCTCGACATGGGGGGTAGGATATGGTTCCTTCCTGTTTGTTGATGTACCAGACCACTGACATTGTTTGTCTGAATAGCAATAGTTCCCAGAGGAAGAAAGGTCTGAAGGGCCTGCAACGCTAGTAGGACCGTCCTCATCTCCAGGACATTGATATGCAGATTGGCCTCTTTCCTGAACCACGTGCCTTGGACAGTCCTGTCCAAGCAATGTCCCCCCACCCTAGTCGGGAGGCATCCGTGGTCACCGTGGCTTGGGGGGGGTCTACCACAAAGGACCGTCCCTCTACAATCTCCAGAGAGTGAAGCCACCAGAAGAGGAACCTCTTGCAAGCTTAGTTTATGAAAATTGGATACATCAAAGGTTGGTCCAGCAAAGACCACTGAACCTCCAGTGTCCACTGTAGAATCCGCATGTGAAGTCGCGTGCAAGGGAGGAGAGAGATGGTGGCTGCCACAGATCCCAGAGCTCTCAAAACCACCTCGGCTGGAGGACAGGGAAATTGGAGGATCGCGTAGAGTCAAATTGCGAATCCCGTCTGGAGTCAGGAATACCTTGGACTGTAAAGTGTCTATTCTCGCTCCTATGTAGTCCAGTACTTCAGGTTCCAGAGAGGACTTGGCTACATTTACAGAGATGCTCAGCAAGTTTGACAACCTTTGGAAATGATCTCTCGCTACACAAAGTAGATGCCTGGTAGGAACGGTGAGGAGCCAATTGTCCATGTATGGGAAGACCTGTATTCCCTGAAGCCTCAGGTGGGCCGCTACTGCTGCCATGACATTGATGAACACCCTGGTGGCTGTGGTGAGACCGAAGGGTAGGGCCCAGAACTAGTAGTGATTGGCCCCTAGCCGAAAGCGGAGGAACCTCCTGGAGCATCTGTGCATCTTTATGTGATAGCACATGTCCTGGAAATCTATTGATCACATCCAGTCGTTTTCCTCCAGATAAGGCATGATGGATTATAGGGTGACCATCCAGAACTTTTCTTGGGCAACTGAGAAGTTTATTGTGGAGAGGTCAAATATCGGCCTTAAGTCCCCTGTCTTTTTTTGGCACCAAAACGAATCTGGAATAAATGCCTGATCCGGACTGATCTGGGGGACAGGCAGGATGGCCCTTTTGTGTAGCAACCTTTCAATTTCGAGTGCTGCCGCCAACCTCTACGCAGGTGAAACATCTGGGAGGCATTTTGGTGGCAAGGAATGTGATGTAAGACAGACTGTGTAACCTCTGAATATAAGCTGGAGAACTCTTCGGTCGACAGACACAGACTTCCCTGCCGACTGGTGCATTGAAAAACAACCCCTGACTGCCTCCAGAGCCAAGCAGCCGGGCAGCCCCTCAGGGCTGCTGCATGGGTCTATCCAAGAAAGATTCTCGGGACCCAAAGTTCTTTGGACCCCCCCTGCCTCTGGACCGGCGTCGGTCTTGTCCCTCTCTGCTTCTAGGGGAAAAGGTGTTCCGAATGTTCCGGGAATACTGAGACTTCAGGAACCACATCTTCTTCTGTCCCCACTGCTTCCTGGAATAGGATCTTTGGGGGTGAAAGAAGTGGATCCCGACAGCAGACAGTGTCTTCCCGTCCTTCTTGGTCTGGATCAATGTGTCACAGACTGTCATCCCAAACAAGAAAGAACCGTTGTGGGGGCATTCACAAAGGACGCCTTGAAGGGTTCTGAAAAATCACATAATCTGAGCCAGGCATGTTGCTTCGTAGCAATGCCCGACCTAGCCGCCCGCGCCGCTCCTTCAGAGGCATATGACAGGAGCATCATGTACTTATTTGTCACCACTTTTAAAGTGGCCATATGTGAAGAGAAGGTTTGCTTATCCTCTGGCGACATGGACTCCGGGGGAGATGCAGAGTACTCCTTGATTAGGTCCCTCTGCAGTCTCGTAACATGTGTCAAATAATTCAGCGCCCTTTTGCAAAAGATGGTTGAAGCATAAGTCTGCTTTCCCAGGCGGTCCACTGCCCTGGACTCCCGGTCCGAAGGGTGGACGGTGGAACTCTCCTGAGCCAGTTCCCTCTTAGTGGCAGCTGCTACCACCATGGCATCTACTGGGGCTCCTTTACTCCAACTTAGTCTGTCTACTGGGGGGGGCTCAAAATTTTGTCCAGTCTCAGACACTGGCTCCATGGTACCTGGATCCTTCCACGCCCTATTACTGATGAGATCCACCATAGGGTCCACAAGGGGGGGGGGGCACCCAAGAAGTAGATGGGCCCGCGTTGAATGCCTCCAGAAATACAGACTTGTCCAAGGAAGGTTTGGGGGTGGACCACCCCCCCTCTTTGGCATAGGATTTCCATATCATCTCCAAATGAGATATCCTTGGGGGGGGTGACCTTGGGGAACCTTCCCCATCCTCCAAGTCAGTATCCTCCATGAGGGACTCAGGGAAGTCCAAGTGCCTCCTCTTGCACTTTCGTTTGAGAGGAACCTCCTCAGTGAGGCTCTCCGGAGAGGACTCACAAACTGCTTGGGGTTCCAGAATAGGAACAGTCTGTGGCAAGTTGATCGCGAGCTGTCCCTGCATGGTCAGACTGGGTGAAGCCACACCCAGAATAGTGGGGGTCAGGGCGGAAGCTGAGGATGAAGCCAGAGGTCTTGACCCATTGGAGAGGACCCTCTCCACCACACTGAATGCCAAGGGAGAGCATGCCTCCCTAACCACTGACAGAAGATGCCCTCCCTGGCTCCGACACAGGGATCAGAGCAGAGTCTGAAAGTGCCGAGGTTCTGAGGGGAAAGTCTGGCCACGACAAAGTCAGAGCCAAAGGGGAAAAGACCAACCCTTCAGACATGACGCCCAGGCTAAGGCTCAGAGAGCTCGGGTCCGACCCAGTCAGATCTGATGTGCTCGAGGTAATTGCCGGCGTCGAGGTAGATGGTACCATCGGTGCTGACACCCTTGCTCTGGGACCTCTCAGATCCATAGACTCAGAAACCGAGGGACAGAGCAGAGAAGTAGCAATCAGGGCAAAAAGTGGCACAGAGCTACCCCCTCCAGAGGGAGAGGGTGCTAGCAAGTCCCCCATCTGAATCGGAGTGCAGACAAACCTTCTCATCAACCTGTCCATGTTGGCCTCAGAAAGGCTTCTGGTTGACCTCAAGGAGGCCACCAATACTGGCCTGCAGGAACGATGGATGGAAGCCCTAGATGAGGGCCTAATATCCTCCATCTCCGGGGAGAACCTTGGGGATTGGAGCCTAGGAGTAGCTGGTCTGGACGGCGCCAGGAGCTTCGGAGATATTTTTCTCCCTTTTTCTTTATCTCTCTCTCTCTCTGTGTTTTTCCTTTTTCTTGTCTTTGTCTCCAGGCAGAAGAGTGGGAGGGCAAGTCCCAGCCTGGGACTGAGGGGAAGATCCCCCCGGAGTGAAAGAAGCAGTCACGGCCATGATCGCCGCAGTAGAAGAGGCAGCCACCTCTTTGGTGGGAAGAAGTCCCTTAAGGACTAGTTTAGCCCTATGGTCCTTTAAGGCCCCAGGGTTAAAACCAGCAGAAATAGAGCACCCAGAGTCTAAATGAGAAACTCACAAACAAACCATGCACAGAGCATGGCCATCTGTTGGGGATAATTCATGGCCAGACTCTGTACATTTCCTAAAAAACAACTTGGGCTGGTCTGTCATAGTAGAAAAATTACGCACCCCAACATGCAAGCACACTCTAAAGGACGGGGAGGGAATCGTAAGGCCTACACTAACATTATCCATCAAGACAAGCTTTACTTTTTTTTTTTTTAAACTCATCGGAAAACGCAAAGGGGAGGAATCGGGACCTGTAAAACACCACTCACTCACAAAAATACCTGAAAACACCTCAGAAAATAACACCTACGACCTGAAGCTCGAGATCACGCTGTCAGGCGAAGCCATGGCAAACGAGATCTTGGAAAGGAAGGAAACACAGGGGCATTGTGGGTAAGGGGAGGAGCTTGGAGCTCAGAACTGATGCTGGAGAAACTGCAGTCTCAGATCTGGTATGGATCTGAAACCCACAGGCTGATGACCAAATGAAGTCAACTACTTCAGATCTGATATTTCTTTACTGTACTACTCAGAAGTGTATTAGTGTTTGCACAATGTAAATCCAGCACCCCTTCCAAAAAAACAGCAGTCAGCCTCTTCCATTCCCAGATACCAAGGCAGCCATCAGGGCCCCAACCCAAGAACAACCAACCATAAACAGTCAACCAATTCACACCCCTCCCTACCACTTATGCACGATCAATGTGGTCTTTGTAGTAGAGGGAGCCTGTCCAATACACCATAAATTAGCTGCCTGTAATGAGGTGATTAAAAGATTATACTCAAGGAAATAAACTTTATTAGCACTGGGTTCACTTTCTGTCTTGGCATAAAACACCAAAGCTTTAAAGCTGCCACTAGATTGGCCTCTGACAGACTAATGTAGCCTAACCTGATGCTCTCCAATTCACCAATCACATTCTAGTGCCGCCTACTGCATAATGCTATCTCTAGCCCCTCCATGAAACATAACCTACATACCTTGCAGACTTGTTTAAAGATGGGTGTGGCAGCATACCACTGTATATTCCCTATGCCATGATCCACAGTCAAGACACACAAATTTCAGCTTGCACTGCCATGACAATGGAGCAGGACACAACTGTAAAATTGTTCCTTGTAATTTTTGGCATCTTGTAACAAACTCCACAGTTCCAAGGTACATTTTGTAGTGTCCATAAGCACTACTCCAAGTATAGGCCCGTAGGTCAGCTATATTTTTATCCTCAGTGAAGGCAATATCATTCACAATAAGTTCTGTGCATTACTGTGTTGTGCTTCTGAAATTATGAACTAACTAAAAAGGCTTTATTTTCTTTGGATTGGGTGGCTTATGGGTTCACAGGTTCATACTAGGCTATCTGCCCTAGGGCATTTATAAGCCTAGCCAGAGTGTGTGTGGCTTTCACCACCCCTTAGGATGAGAACACTGTACCCATTAGTTTGCTGTGCCTCTGTCCAGCAGTGACACAGAGATGATTCCCGGGGTAAACCTACGATCTCCCATCCACTCATCAAGATTTCTCTTGAACAGAGTCAGTGAGGGGCTCTGCCTCACATGGACTGGGATTCTGTTCCATAGTGTAGGGAGTCTCTGGGTGATGAATCTGTCCCTCCAGCATGTACTATTTATATCCATGTTGAGGTTTAAGTCTCTTGCTCTCGTGGCTCTGGTGGATTTGGATTTTTTGAGGTGGAGCATGTCCATTAATTCCAGGTTGGACATGGCCTTGTATGTCAGGCACAGATCACCTCTGAGCAGACGGTATGCGACTGAATAGAGCTGGAGTTTCTTCAATCCGGCAGCGTATGACATATGTTTGAGCCCCTTTATCCTTTTGGTGAGGAACTTTTGGGGTCTTTCCAACTGCTGCAGGTGTCGGGAAAGATACATTCCGAATGGGGCACTGTACTCAATCATTGGTCTGATAAGTGAAGAGTACAGGGGTACAATGATCTCTCCTGATCTGGATGTGAATCCCTTCATGATCAGGTGGGCAATGTAGAAGGTCTTCCTAACCACTTTGGCAATGTGAGTGTCAAAAGAGAGGTTACGGTCAACTTGGGTCCCCAGGTCCCTGATAACTTCTTCCTTGTTTAATGGATTACCACCTATGTGGTAATTAGGGGTTACCTTGTTTTTCCCAAAGGGTATGACTATACATTTTTTGGCATTTAGCTTAAGGCCATGGCTCTGGCACCAGTTATCCATTTCTATGAGACCTCTCTGGAGGATGTCTGTGTCTGATGGAGTGTCAATTATGGCGCCCAGTTTGCAGTCATCTGCAAATTTTGTCAGCCACAATCCCCCTATGTTTGCCTGCCCTTTAGAAAAATAAATGCCGAGCAAGAGGGGGCCCAGGGCTGAGCTCTGTGGGACACCGCTCGTGACCGGCTTAGAGTCTGACATGGCACCAGCAACTCTAACCCTGTGGGTTCTGTCCTTTAGCCAGTTTGCAACCCATCTTGTGACATATGGGTTTACATCTAAGCTGGTGAGCTTTTCTATGATGCCCGAGTCGGGTATTGTGTTGAACGCTTTTGTTAGGTCAAGGTAGGCTGTGTGAACTGCCTTACTCTCATCAATGGCCTTAGTGACTGTTTCGAAAAAGTCGACCAAGTTCAAGAGGCAGGATCTGCCCTTGACAAAGCCAAATTGGGTAGGATCCAGTATCTGTAGGTCCCCAATGTCTTTATTTATGAGTTCCATTATGATCCTCTCCATAGCTTTGCAGACAAGGCTCGTCAAGCTTATGGGGCGGTAATTTCCAGGGTCCGTAGAAGCACCACCTTTGTGGAGTGGGACCACAGTTGCCGTACACCATTCTTTGGGTACGTATCCTGTAGTAAGGCTAAGATTAAACAGCAGCCTTATGTGTGGGTTTAGTTCCTCATTGAGTTTGTGTAGCACACAGCCGGGGACACCGTCCAGTCCCATTGATGCTGTGTTTTTTGCTTTAGAGAGAGCAGCTCTCACCTGGGCATCTGAGATGTTTGGGAGGCTACACTCTGCTGGGATAGATATTTCTCCTTTTGGGGGGGAAGGAGGGGAGAAACTTGCACTGAACCTGTCTGCCAGTATGTTGGCAATGTCTGTGGGTTCAGTGATTTTTGTATCATTTTGGACTAATTCTGAGCATATCTGGGAGTTTCCACCCAGGTTTCTAACATAGCTAAAGAAGGCCTTATGATTGTCTTTTGTGTCTTTAGCGATTTTTCTCTCAAAGTTGGCCTTGGATGATTTTATGAGTGATCGTAGTTTTTTGCCATTATTGATCAGAGATGCCTTCCCTTTTAGGGATTTTGCTCTGTCATGTAGTAGCTTTCTCCTCTTGTTGTAGAGTTTGTTTATGGCTGGGGTCCACCAGACCGGGCGCCTGCCTTTGGTGGAAAGGGTCTTGATTTTATTAGGGATTGCTTGATACATACATTCCTGGAGGTGCTCGTAGAAGGCATTTGTAAGGGTTTCAGTAGCGTGGGTTGTGGTTTCCACTGACTCGGGGGCCTTGAAGGATACCACTCCAGTCTTAAGAAGTGTGAAGTTTGCTTTTGAGAAGTTCTTCACTGTGGTCTTTTTTGCTGGGGGTGGGGGTGGGATGTGGATCTCCAGTGAGATTAATTTTTGGTCCGATCTCACTAATGAGGGATATACTTCCTGTGTGGAGCATTTTGTCCCCATGTTTGTGATGATCAGGTCTAGTATATTTTCTCCTCTTGTGGGAATGGTGACTAGTTGTTCCATAGCATTTGAGTTTATGAACTCCAGGAACCTTTGGGCCAGGGTGTTGGGGCTTGAGTAATGTTCCCAGTCTATGTTTGGGTAGTTGAAGTCACCCAATATGATGGTGTTTGGAGAGATATTCATACTCTCCAGTGTCTTCAGGAAGGCTGTGTGGGGTTCCTGAGTTTGAGAGGGTGGTCTGTAGCATGCTGCAAACTGTAGGGCATTTTTACCTATGGTTAATTGCACCTGGATGGTCTCCGATGCTTCGTGCGTTGCCACTAACCTGGAGGTGTGGGTATCCTTTATGAATATGGATACTCCCCCTCCTTTTGTGGTTCGGTCCGGATTTTGGGGCCGGAACGCATGATATGAGGTATAACCTGATAGTGCTGGGGTGCTCTCAGGAGCCTTGAACCAGGTTTCAGTCATAGCACAGACATCGATGTTCTCCATACTGAGGAAGGCTTCGAGGGTGTGCATCTTGAGGTTTAGACTTCTGGCATTGAGCAGCATTACCCTTAGTTTTTTTCCATTTTTGTTTTCTAGGGCGGTAGGTTTATCATTTGAGCCTTGCCTAAAAAAAGCACTATAGGGGTGGCAAGAGCCTTTGCCAATATCCGGAAGCCCAGGGGTGACAGGTGCAAGCCGTCCCTTGCGAAGCAGCGTGGCTTGTCAAGCATGTCATCCTAGGCAGACATTGGATCCCCTTAGAATGAGACCAGTAATTAAGCCAATTATTAAAGCTGATCATTTTGTCTCTGTATTGTGGCATCATTCTTGGTGAGGGTAGGATACTGCTCAGGGTCAGGGTCATACCGGCCTGGGATACATAATCTGAGAGCTCCTCTATGTCTCTTTTCATGTAGTCCAGGGAGGTACGTCTCAGGTCGTTCACACCGGCATGGACAATGACTGAGTCATACTTGTACTTGCTGTGGAGTGACCTGAGTGCTTGTGTTATGTGGCGGATTCTAGCGCCCGACAGGCAGCTTACTGTGACCTTTTCCTTGTTCAGTCTGGTGAGTGGGACGCCAGTGTGTCTGACTATGGAGTCACCTATAACAAGTGTGTCTGGCATTGTGTTTGGCCTTAAGGGCTGTGACTGTTTAGCACACTGACTTTGAGAACTATGTGTTGCATGTCTTATGTCTTGAGGTGGCAGTTGCTTGGGTGTCTGCTTTGGAGGCCTCTGTAGTTTTGGTAGATTTTTGATCAGTGCCTCCGAGTATGTCTTTGTGTGTTTATGTGTTTGTTTTGCAGTTGTGAGAGTTCTATGTGAAACTGGGTTTGTGGTGTGCGTGGTTTCCTTCTCCTCCTGTCTGGTCTTGCCAGTCCTGAGTTGAGAGAGCTCAGCCTCCAGTTTGGCTATATAGTTGCATCTCTCACATGTATTTGTGTTTTGTGGGAGAAGTAGTGGGTTGTCTGTGTACATGAGGCAATTGTAACATTGCCTCAAGATGCCCAGATTCACCAGCTGAACAGGAGAGGATGCTAGCAACTGACCCTTCGACATGCTAGAAAAAGTGAAAAAGTTTGCTGTGTAACTGAGTCAGAAGGGACCTATAGGGAAATGGGTACTCAAGGGGATTCTAGGCTAATGTAGTACTTTGTTTAGTATATAAGTACTTTACCTATATAAAAATGCTTTAGGAGCAAGTGCTGAGCTTATGAGATAGATTATAGACTGTTTAGATTGCAA
Source organism: Protopterus annectens (assembly GCF_019279795.1). Lineage (NCBI taxonomy): Eukaryota > Metazoa > Chordata > Ceratodontiformes > Protopteridae > Protopterus > Protopterus annectens. The sequence continues at coordinate 1,531,411,664 of NC_056744.1, forward strand.
GTACAGAAGTTCTAAAGGAAAAATTGAAGAGCAGACTTTACGGAGCCACAAATAGTTTAACCTTGTTTAACTGGCGCTGCCCGATGGTGCTCTATGGGCAACTCCGTGCTAAAGTGGGCTTTATAGCAGGGGGTTGAAAAGAGCTAGGAATTGACCCAAAATGGCCAACAGACTACAAGTTTCTGGCTGGAACCACTCCTCTAGGGACAAATAGGCTGCTCAGTGCTCCCCACTCCCACTGGTGAACAAAGAAGCTTCCTTTTATCCAAATAAGGATATGGAATAGCACAGGAACCAAGACAAAGCCCAGAGATCAGCAAACTCTGAAGACTGGACTATTCTAGTTCAGTAAGGCGGGAAAACAAGATTTTTTTTTTCTTTTTTTGCAGAAAACAGAGGAAAAACAGACAGTAAATGCTATAAATGCTTTTAAACGGCTGGCGCACTTGAGTGTGTTAGCCTACAGGTAAAATTAAGCAACAAATAACTTTTTTAAAAGTGCAAAACAGTTAATCAACACAAAAAAAGTTTAAATAGAATGCAGAGCTGTATAAACAGGCGAAAATGCAGTCGCTAAGCAGTAAATAATCAAAAAGCCAGAAAAAAAATACTTAAAATCAGTTATAGCAAATACAGTTATAACAAATGTTCTGAAATATAATGTATATTTCCAAAATGTTTGAGAAGGACAGTCAGAACACAAGAAGGTTCAGACGAAAGAGAAAAAAAAAGTTTTGTTTTACTTTTTGAAAGGGAAAAAGGAGGAACAGAAGGCCTTATCAAATGTTCTCTCTGTATTAGGCAGAATGTGCTAATGACACTAGACTGGGAGGTGTGTCACAGTAGGGGCGGGCAACTGCAAAGCCACCAACTACTCCAGTCTGCACTGTGTGTAAAGACCTCTTCAATCTGTAAAGCTCTTGCCATTTGTGAGAATCAAACCTTACACCTTGTGGTTGAAAGGCATACACCTTAGCCACTGTACTATTTTACCCTCAAGCTTGGCTTTGATGTATTTTATTAAACTCCTGAGTTGTTTATTACTAACTCCTGAGTTGTTTATTACTAACTCACAAGGGGACAGCAAACACATAAGCATGGGATTCTGGGAAAAGGGTTGGGATTTATATGTGCAAAATCTACTATTATGATTATCAGAGCTACAGCGATGGAATTAGGGGACATATGTGTTTCACCTGGCAGGCACATTTATTTTAGGATGAGTATGAAATGATATTGCTTAACTCAGAAAAAATACAGTAATGAACAAATTCAACCCACCATAGCCATATCACTACTCAGGCCCATTTGACTGACCTGCCTGGAGTCAGAGATTTAAATGATTTCATGAGATGATCAAATTACATAAAGAAATACATGAAATCCAGGTAAATATCTTGGTGTGCTCTGTGGGTCATAAGGTGAGGCCAAATACAGTTCCTTTTCATGCGGTGTGGTTTACCATGTTACATACAGTCAACTAATAAACTCAATTTACATTTCGTCTACAAACAAATGTAATAAATGAAAAGACATACTGCCACAGAAGTGCACAAACCAAAGGTGAAATGTACTAAAGCTAATTTTTAAGGTACTGTATGTACTGGCTGAAATAGTGAGTTTAATGGCACAAAGGTGAAAACACCAAAGGTAGAAATGGGACTATTAGGCTGATGTAGAAGTGTCTCACAAGTTACAAACTGAAGTTAATATGACTTTTGAAAAAGCAAATTACTTGAAAGGCAGATGTCATAAAAAAGCAAAACACTAACAAACGTAACTAATAATGTATGTGAGGCATACCTCTCAACCTCTTACTGCAAGATATCTGTACAAAGACTAAAATAATGGGGGGGGGACAAAGGCCTAAAAATAGGGACAGATTTTAAATATTGCTCTTGCTAGATTAACAGGATTTGTGTTAGCTAACTGATATGTATGTCATAATTTATTGACTTCAATCCGTAGTGATTTGCCAGCAAACCACAAATTTTATAAGGAACAGACCAAAAATATTAAGCAAAAATCTGGACATTCTGCAAAAATCTGTACAGTTGAGAGCTAGTAAAATACAAAGTTAATGGGAGATCTAAAAAGAGGCATGATTTTGGTCTAACTAAGCAAATGCATGAGAAGCAGAGTCAGAAAACTGTGCTACACCTGGCAGAAGGTGCAAGAAATGTATGAGACTGAGGCATTTTGTTAATGTCTGTAAAGCAAGGTTAAACAGGCAACCACTGGGAATAAGGCTGAAAATAATGTTCCGAAAGCATTTTTTATGGGCTCAGTTACCACTATGCCCTGATATACATGCAGACTGGCAGTTAAGATTCCTGGAACTCAAATGAGTTTAAAAATTGATGAAGAGGATGATGCTACTGCTGCATCATCTACAACCTACAGAAGTTTTAGTGCATTCACAGGCTTGGAGTGACGACTGAATTTACAGCCCTACAGTCAAACTCACGTGCATTGGTACACTTCAAAGTCTTAGTGGAAAGGAAACAAGTCTGAGTTTTGAATTTATCATTGGATGATCCACACACAATCTTATCAGCACAGCTGCGGCACAGAAAATAGGCTTACATGTCAGAATAAATGAAGTCAGTGTACACATATTTGGTAAAATTGATTTGTTTAACTATGATCCACTTAAAATTAACCTAAAACTGAATGCCACTGCATATGCCTTGAACACACCCAGAATGCGGTCATTTTCTAAGCTGTCCACAACACAAACAAAACTAAATGACATATTAAATATTTAAATTTCCCTCACTTCTTCCTATTACCATCAGTAGCCATGTCAATGTACTTACCAACTCTCTCTGTGGCCATTCTGGTTGAGATGGGTATTTTGAGGCATTGTGGCAATTGCTTCATATACACTGAGAACTCACTTACGCTTAATAAAACAAATAAATTATGTGAAAAGTGTAAATACACTTTAAAGCTGGAGGCAAAACTCTCTCATAAAACCAAAACGAATCCTACCGAAGTTGCCAGTGACACTTGCATCATGCCTACTGCACAGGGAAAAGACCCTACACATCAAACTACTTATGCTGAGGCACTTACGGGTAATCTTCCTAAAACAAAATCAAAAAAGGGTCCTCAGTCATTACATAAGCACACTTAAAACGCCACCCACAGCTACACATAGTAACACTGTATCCAGTGTCTTTACTGCTAAGCCCTTAAGGTAAACCAATGCACAGCCAAATTTCTTGGTCATTTGTGAGGCACAAAGATGTCCCCCTCACCAGACCAAGCAAAAACAGAGACATGGTTAGCTGCCCTTCCCAGACTAAGATTCATCAATTCACACAGGCACTCAGATCACTGAACCACAGGTACCAGTATGACTCTGTCATAGTCTATGTGGGTGTTAATGACCTAAGACATTCCTCCCTTGACTATATAAAGCAAGACATAATCAAGCTCATGGACTGTCTCTCTCAAGCAGGTATGAGCCTAGCACTGAACAGCATACTACCTTCTCCAAGGATGATGCCACGTTACCAACAGAAAATGATTGACTTTACCAATTGGCTTAGCTTCTGGTGTCAAGTCCAAGGGGGTACAATATTTGATCACATGGGAGGACATGGTTGACAGATCACACCACTTTGACAGGGATGGTCTGCACTTATCCCCCTCTAGGTTTTTAAATATTTGCAAAGACCTTTTCCACCCCCATAGTGGCTTTTTTTAGGCAATGCCAAACTGATAAACTCCCAACTTAACCAAACCTATAAGAAATATCTGAAGGTGATACTGCTCAATGCTGGAAGTCTTAACAAGAAACTACTCCCTGCAAGCCTTCCTCTCCCTGGACAGCGCAGACATCTGCGTAGTAAGGGAGACATGGTTTAAAGTCATGGAGAGTACCCTAGCAGTTTAAGGTTATAATGCCTTTCACACCTTTATACCTGCTACTTACTGCAAAAAAGGAACTAAAGGTGGAGGAGTCTGAATCAATATTAAAAACAACCTCACATCCAACCACAAACAGGGTCTCATACCATACCCTTGGAACCTATAGGCCCCCCTCCAAGTCAAAGGAAGCCCACACTATCTCTGTCAATGCATTACAGTCCCTCACCGTTCAACCCAATATTATCTTCATGGGGAATTTCAACTGCCCCTCTATACAATGAGAATCTGATACCACTTCAATGCACAAGCCCAGTGATTCCTAAACTTTGTTAATACCAGCATTCTGGATGGTCTATTCTCATACCAGGGGTACAAACATCCTTGACCTCATACTCAAGAATATGGTGGAGTGATGTTCTTCACACAATGTAATGTCCTCTATTATCAAATCTGATCATAAAGAAGTATTGCTTAAAATAAAAATTAAATTTGGGGACCCAGCAAAACCAAAAACCTTTAGGTACTATTCCAAAGCTAACCCCTCTCTACTAAGTGACACCTTGGCTATATTCCAAGCACCCCCAAACTCAGTAAACAGCGTACTATATGCAGAGTGAGCAATTTACAAAATCCCTATACAGCCATACTGAAAACTGTATAAAGCAAACTGTGCCCAGTCATATTAAGAAGAAGAAACAAAAAACAAGCCACTGTGGCAGAATCACAGTATCAACTGGTTATATAACAAAAGAAAAAAAAATCCTGGAGAAGCATAGAAAGAGCAAAGCCCAGCACCATTCCCAATAGGCAGCTAAAAGGGTTAATTAATGCCTCAAAGGCTAAGTTTGAAGTAGGAATAGCTTCTCAGGCAAAGGACAACCACAAAGCCTTAAAAAAAGCTATGTCCATAACCTCAACGGGAATATGCAACGATGTGTAGAAATTATTGTAAATGGCATCACTCACACTGAGCCAGAGGCCATTGCAACCTTTTGGCTGACTAATTCAGCTCAACCCCCCCCCCCCCAAATGATTCAAAGTAAACTGCATACCACAATGCCCTCAACCATTACTAGGGAACAGGTCATCAATTCACTTTCCAAGGCCAAAAACACTATATCAATGGGCCCCAATAACATCCCAGGATGCTTACTAAATAGCATTAAACATGATGTCTCTCTGGTCCACCGCTGCAGCCTACAGTCAGGTTTTGTGCCAAGAAATGGAAGACGGCTACAGTCACTCCCCTGCTCAAAGGAGGTCCAATCACTGATCTGGGTAACTGCAGGCTCATACGTCTGACCAGCCTCAAATGGCAGGCCATGGAAAGAATCATCATGGGCATGACAAATGAGAACATATGTAACCTGCAAGCAATGAACCCATCACAGTTTAGCTTTGTTAAAGTAATGTCATGCCTATTAAGTCTGATGGACTTCTTTGAGAGGGTCGCAAAAGTAATGGAGGAAGGCAAGACTCTGCACACAGCCTACCTTGACCTGACCAAGGCTTTGGATACAATACTCTACTCAGGAATTACAGACAAGATTAAATTAGGTATAGATCCTTTCATCACCCACTGGATATCCAAGGACCCAGGTCATCAAAATAGGTGAGGCCACCTCCACTAACAGTCCATTTACTAGCAAAGTCCGCCAGAGCTTGGTAGTGGGCCCGCTCCACTTTGGCATCTATTTCTCTGAAAAGGAAGCAAATGCTGATGTTTATGGCTGACTAAGTTTGCACATGATTGCAAGCTGGGGTATATCGACTTCCCTGCAGACATTAGCATTCTTCAAGAAGGCCTACCTCTGACTAAAAAATGGTGCCAAAGTCATAGCTCAGTGCTATTAAATGCATAATTGAGGTTTATATCACATTGTCAAAGTTACTATTTATTGAATACCTCTTTGTCAAACTTAATTTGTCAGAACTCCTTTTTGTCAAACAGTCATTAGAGCCAATATTTTCCCAGGGAAAACAACCAGTAGTCCAACTACCAATCACAAAAAAACACAAGATTTAAAACCCATTCAGGTGGGGGGGGCTTCACCCCACATACCCCCCCCCTAAACAAATATACTAACTCCGAGATCACACTACAGTGTGAAAAGGGCAAATTCCCAGTTATAGCCCACTGCGTTTTTTTCCCTAGGGAAATATTCGCTAAAATGATCGTTCGACAAAAAGGGGTTTTGACAAAGTGAGTTTGACTAAGAGGTATTCGATAAATAGTAAGTTCAACGATGTGATAAAGACCTGCATAACTGTACCCTTTGGGAGGTCAACCATCCCAGCTAATTGCCATGTTTTGCCATTTTCCTGCGGAGTTCACTTAATACTCAAGCTATCAATAAATATATTACTGGTATTATGTTCCTTGCTACTACTTTCATACACTTATCCATCCAGGTCCCAAATATGTATTTCAAGCATACATGTAATCACCTTAAATAGGCTTGTATTGCTAAACAATATAATTGCTTTATTATGCTTGCATTGGTAAATAATGTAATTTTTTTTATATCAAATATGCTTGTATTGCTAAACAATATAATTGCTTTATTATGCTTGCATTGGTAAATTAAATAATGTAATCTTTTTTATATCTTTTTCTGTTAAAATTTTCTCCATGTGTGTAAATTCTTCACTGTTAAATCACTCATGGGTAAACGATTTATTATCAAAATCTCGCACCAACATTGGGCGATTGTCAGATTTCTGAACTGGAATACTGGAAATCAAACCATCAAACAAAAAAAAGACTGAAGGAGGTATTTTGGAAAAGTCAACATCTCGGAAATGTCGACTTTGTTGAAAATACCACACTTCTGGTCAACAGCAAAGAACGTTTTGAAGGGAGGCAAGCCCCCCTGCCTCTTATATATACAAACTCCTTGATTGCACTATAGTGAGGGGAAAGGGTACATTTCCCGATCCCCACTATAATGCAATCTGCATTCAAAATGCTGAAATTAACAGCGAATTCACACTAGCATTCACTGTTGTGAATTAACATTTTTTTTCTGTTATTTACAAATGTCAAAATTGGTCATTCGGACTTAGCGAAACTCGAACAAATTCTGATTGCCTTTTTCATAGCACACCTGGGTAAACATTTTGTATGGAGCTTTTCTCCCTGGGCCTTAGCTGAAAATGGGTCATTGGCCCAGTCAGACTTTCCTGGTTAACAAATGTAAAATAAAAAAAATAAATAAATAAAATAAATGTTGATAATACACCCCCTAAGAGTCAACCCAGTGGTCAGGGATCTGAGTACACATGTAGACAGTAGCTGTACCGTCAAACCTCCATAAGGCATGGCATTTAGGTCTAAACAGGTCATTATCCCACTGTACTCTGCCCTTATCAGACCAACCATAAAGTACAATGCTCCCTTCGCTACGTACTTGACCAGACATACGTAACAACTACAGCGACCTCAGAGGTTCCTTACAAAGAGAATACAAAGCCTAACAGACCTGCCTTACATAGAGCGCCTTAAAGCTCTTTACCTCTACTCAGTCTCCTACAGATTGCTGAGGGGTGATCTATGCCGACTTACAAGGCATCCGCAAACCCCACAGTTATGAATTTCCTGCATACTTGTAAGTGAAATAGTACCAGAAATACAAGATCTAGGAAACTAAACTTTGTCTGTGACTTAAAATATGCGCGACTTAAAATATGCTGGACAGACAAATGTGTGTCCCACAGACTGCCGCTCCTATGGAACAGGTTTCCCATCCATGTGAAGCTGAATTCTTCTATTGCCCAATTTTAAGTGCGACCTAGACCAGTGCATGGGGAATAAGAAATTTACACCAGGCCTGGCACCCATGTCCCTTATGGCAGAGGTAGCTTATAAATGCCTAGCCCTCGATGTCCTTTTTGGATACAGGACATCATTATCCTTTTGGGAAAACTTGGTTAAGCTTAGAAAGGCTGCACGGGTCATTAGCCTAATAACAATCTATGAATCTATGACTCAAGGCTTATATATATATATATATATATATATATATATATATATATATATATATATATATATATATATATATATACACACACATACATACACATATATACACACACACACATATATATATATATGTACAAATATACTATATATATATATATATATATATATATATATATATATATATCTATATCTATATATATCTATATATATATATATCTATATATATATATATATATATATATATATATATATATATATATATATATATATCTATATATATATATATATATATATATATATATATATATATATATATATATATATATATATATATATATATATATATATATATACATACACACACACACACACACACACACACACACACACACACACACATGTCCCCTTTATAATCTTGAAATACTGTAATGTTGAATTTCAGTATCCAGAGACCATAAAGGTGAAAATTCAGAATACTGAAAGTGCATAAGCACGAATTTGAATATCTCAAATCTGTGCTTATGCATTTTCGGTACGGTACGTGGAGTGTTTGGCTGGGATGGTGTCCAGAATTGAAGGTGAGTGAGTGTATGTGTGTGTTTTTGTACATTGTATGTGTGGATTAGGGTAAGGGGGATGTAACTATGAGTGTTGGATGTGTTGGTGTCTGTGTATGTGTGATTTGTGGTGATGTGTGATAGAGTAGAAAGCCGTGGTGTGATTTTTTTTTCGTTATGTGCGATCTCAGAGTTGGTATATATAAGTAGGGGGTGGGGGGTGCAGGGGTGCTTGCCCCCCTGCTTACGTGCAGTAAAGGGTTGTGTGGTTTGTGTGGTATGGGTAGAATGGTGTATGTATGGTCATGATTGTGGGTTTCGGGATTGTGAATGGTTTGACCTTATAGTTTCGAGATACTGAAATTCGACATTTCAGTATTTCGAGATTATAAAGGGGAACCAGACATAGATATAGATATAGATATATATGAATGTTTAATTAAACTGAGTGGTGTGCTCCACCGGTACCAATAATTAAAAAGAACGGTTATGAGTGATTACATGTTTAATTTTAAAACATTCAGTGATGCAGCTGTACATGAAAGGTTCATTCTACCTGCACTAAAAGGCACAGCCCCAAAGTTTGTTAATGCAAGAGTGCTTTCTGCTCTAAATGCTCCTAGTAGATCTAACAAATACCCTTAGACAAAGAAAGCCAAAAACTGACAACCTCCATTACTGCAATGGGAAGGTTTTGTTTCAAAAGGCTGCGTTTAGTAGAACATCAGCATCAGAAATCTTTTAGTGCAAAATGATTTACTTACTCAGTGTTACATGGTGATGGTGTTTTTCTGGAAGATATCTTAGTATTTGGTCTGGATCAAGAAATGCATTATCAAAAGTTAGAGGCAGTGCTTCAGACTTTTAAAAATTCTGGGTTAAAGTTAAACCAAGATAAATGCTGTTTTAGTAAGACACAGTACACGAAAAAAAAGACCAAGATCAAGAATTTATTACAGCAGTAAGGCAAAGCTTTTGAGATGTACTCTTTTTCAATGCTTCATAACTACTAATGGAATGTATAAATACATACAACAGTTAATTAGTTAGCCTACTACAAATGAATTAAAAGTCAGCTGACCATCAACAATTAAAATTTAAAGGGTAATTTCATAAAATATATAAAATACATATATACCTGGATGCTGACATATATAAACAAACAAAATAAATAAATATATAAATACACAAATAAATAAAGACACAGCCTGAACTTACAATAAAACAAATCATGAATTATTTAAGTTATCATTAGACAACAAATATCTTCTAAAAGCTTACCTAAACTAAGCCTACATGTGTTCCTGTTTAACTTTTAATAATGCTTCAATGTTGCATTGACTATTCAAATCTGGTGGTACATCGGCTCTAAAAAAGTATCCATTTATATTCTAGCATTTCAGTTTTCACAATTAAGATTACCCCACGTGAATTCAGGTATACTTTTTGCAGAACTCTAAATTTAAATTTATGTTCTTTCCCTTTTATCAATATATGCTTAAATAAAGCATTGGTTTTAATTCTTCTGCATATTTCTGAAAGATGGGTATTAATTTGTTCTTTTAATTTTTGATTAGTCTTACTTATATAAATGTGATCACAGGCTACAAAACTAGCAATGTATAGAATGCTGTCTGTAAAGCATGTAGTGTAAGTGTTGCATCTAAATTCTTGCTTGGCAATGGGGTGCATAAAACTCGTTAATTTCAGTAGAAAAAACACAGTTGTAACAGGGTATGGTGCCTTTCTTCTTTATATACAAGTATTTAAAGTATTCGGTTGTAAATCCTTATAACACAAGTATTACTTTAGATTTCTCTTTCATATGTGTAAATTTGGGATCCTGACCCATAATACTAAGTTCAGCATTTGATTGTAGCATTGTCTAATTCTTATATGTCTAACCACATTTGTATGCTTATTATATTTCATAATGTACCTTAATTTCCCTGACAGAGAGGAGGCAACATTAACATTACCACATCTATCAGAACCATGTAGGTAGGGCTTTCCTTGATCTTCATGTCCATCTATTAGTTGTCTCAGTTAACTGTCCATTATACCCCCTGATTTTAAACTCACTGACTCTACTATCCAGTTCTTGTAAAAACCCTTCTTCAGTGGTATTTAGTCAACTTGCTCTCAAAAACTGACTTTTTAATACACTCATATGTTTATGGTGCATGCTGTTAAAGAGAATATAGCAGGTAGTTTGAACATTTTTCTTATATACCATAGTGTCAAATGTCATTTCTTAATATAGAACAGACAGCGAAGAAATGTATTTTTTTCGCTAGAAAAATTCAGTTCAAAAGAAAATAATTCAGTAGTATTTTGTAGATAAGAAACATGGTTGTTTTAAAACTATTTATACTGACAATCCAAAGTAAAAATATATAATCTACAAGACATTTAAAATAAAACAAATTTCCTTCTCTAAATCCAAACAGCTGCATCATCACTAAATACATACTCCTCTTTCCATTTCAGTAACAAGTTAGCATAAGTGTTTGCAACTGGGGTGCCCATGGCTACACCTAGCTGTTTGATGAAACAATTCATTATTAAATTCTGGGGTACCACTTCTAACATAGAACATAACAATTCAACCTTGGTTGCAACAAAGTCAGTATGCAAGCATAAATATTCTCTTATATACCGGATTCCAATTAGAAATAACCGTGAAAAGTTATTTTATATCAATAGTTACCAAGTTCTACAAAACTACTGTTACATGACCAATCATTCAAACTAGTAAGAAAATCACTAATGTCTTTAATAAAACTCTTACTAAACCTTAGTAGTGGATTTAACTGTTTTTCTAAGTGTAACTAGATTTTTATGCATTTTTGGCAAACCGTAAAGAACGGGTATCATAGGGTCAGCTACGTACAATTACATAAAACAAGTGCAATAGATGTCTCCATTAGTAAGTCATAAAAGAAAGCCTTAGCCTTAAAGATGGTACTATTTTGAAAAAATCTATCCACTTTAAATGTATCAGTGTCAGAAATCGATTCATTGTAAATTTTAACATCCAAGATAACTTTACCTCCTTTATCTGCTTATTTTATTATTATACCATGGTTCTGACAGAGCTTTTGTAAAGCAGTTCTTTCCTTATAATTAAGGTTGTAAAATATATCACTACTACCATTATTGAAAAAAGAATCAGATATCTTGTTCACACATACCAAGAAATGCTTTTATTGTGGGTGTACACAAAGGTACTAGATTTTTTAAAACTTAAATCAAGTGTATATACATAATTTTTATAAAGAAGCTTTAAATTAATATTTAGAGCAAAGACCTTAAGCGCTGAATTAATTCACTGACACTTCCTCCACTACAGGGTGTAAAAGGTAAATCTTTATCTAAACTGAAGTTCAGCATCAGAAAAAAACATATTTAGGATAAATGTACAACAGTTTTTTTCAGCTATAGACATAGGCCCTATTGCTTTAGCTCCTGTTTGCTTCTTGTCACCAGACCTATACACACTGGAGTTTGTCCTTTCTTCGTATGTAGAAATATGCTGGTTTCCTCCTCGTTGCTTTGGCATACAACAGAATTTGTTCTGTTCCTTAATAAGACAGAGTTTCAGTACTTGGGTAACAACATAACAACTTACAGAACCAGACTAAATGCAAGCAGTCAGACAAACAGACGAATTACAAAGTCCATTTTGTGGGACTGATTTTAAAACAATCCCTAGGGGTGATCAGCTACTTAGGCAAGTCTGTCTAATATCTGTGCTACATCCTTTAATCGATTTATCAAAGACATAAGTACCCTGGTCATGGGGACATGCTCAAGCCCAAGAATTTACCAAATTAAAAAACATTAACAACTTTAGTGATAGTTTACAATGAGGTCACTACACCAACAATAGTGAGTGCAGATGCTAGTAGACAGAGAACAAACCAAACATGTTTGAGCCAAGAATAATGAAATCTATGTCTAACAGATAATCAATGCTTTTGGTACCAGACAAATGCCCATTTGTTTCTGCAGATCTCTGCAAATTCTTGATCATCAGTTATCTAAACAACACTAATGAAAATGTCACGTCATTCAAATAGGGATCTGGTTGGATCCCTTACACCTGGACCACACACACACAGACAGAGACAGACACACAGACACACAGAGACAGACACACACACAGACACACACACGCAGACACACACACAGACACACACACACACACACAGACACACACACACAGACACACACACACACACACACACACACACACACACACACACACACACACAGACACACACACACACACACAGACACACACACACACAGACACACACACACACAGACACACACACACACACCTCTCTCCTATTCTAGGCTAAAAGGACCCCCCCATTTTCTTTCCAGGACCTGTAGGAATACTCCAATAATAGCAACTTACTGGCTCAGCTAGAATATTGTCGCCCTCTGATTGCCACTGCAGTCTCTAAAAGAAATGCATCCACACACCATATGCAGACTCATCACTCTTCCCAAGAAATGAACTTCTCAGCAAAACCATAAAGAAAGCTAACTAGCTACCTGTGAAACATGTTGGCTTTCTACTCACTTCTCAACTACTCAAAACTTAAAAATGAGACATTCCCCCATTAGCTTCCAGACTATTCAGAAATGCACCAACATACAACCTTAGAAATTTTAACCACTCAGGTTGTCTCTTTCAAAGCTACAAAACTAGGCTTCACTGCACAGACCATACCTTCTCAGTCCTTGGACCCAAACTGTGGGAATCTCTTCTTTTCTTAAAGATCATTCCTCTTACCCCATTTGTTGATGTCATGACAGGACTTTTCAGCTTCAAGAAACTTTTCAGGGGGCTTTGCTTATCAGATATAATACATTTTTTGCATCAAAAATACATAAGGAGGTTAAACTCATCATGGAGGGTTTGTTATTGATATTTGCTATAGAAACTGCCGAAATACACCAAGTAGTTTACATTTATAAAACATTAAATAAAAAAACACTGTATGACTTGATAGTTTACGGACTTCTAAAATTATTCTGCATTTTATTGCATGATATCCAGCAAACAAATTCATAACAAAAACAAAATAAAAAAGAATGGCACTCACTGTGAACCTTGTGATATGCTGAAGAAACTTGTTCGTCATGGCACCGTGTTCAAAAAAGCAAAAACTTCTGCACAGGGCTTAAGAAAGAAGATCATTTGTTTAATATCCTGAAATGTACAATTAAATTAGCAAATCAACAGCAAATCTTTCATATGCATAATGCCAAATTACAATACATCAACTGCAAAAAAAAGATGTTAAGACTTATGGCATGCCTCTGGATATTGTAAAACTGCATGTCTGATAAGGGCCTGAGACTCATGTTTTCTTGAGTCGTCCTTTTTCGTTTGGCTGCTCCTGTTAGGGGTCATCACAGCAGATCATCTCTTCCTGTCCTCTGCATCTTGCTCTATTGCACCAGCCACCTGCATGTCCTCTCTCATCACATCCATAAACCTTATCTTAGGCCTTCCTCTTTTCCTCTAACCTGGCAGCTCCATTTCTAGCATCTTTCTCCCAATATACCCAGCATCCCTCCTCAGCACATCCAAACCAACACAATCTCACCTCTCTGGCTTTGTCTATGAACCATCCAACCTGAACTGACCCTCTTATATACTCATTTCTAATCCTGTCCCTCCTCATCACATCCAGTGCAAATCTAACATCTTTAACTCTGCCATCTGCGACTCCTGTCTTTTCGTCAGTGCCACTGTCTCCAACCCATGTAACACTGCTGGTCTCACTACCATCTTGTAGACCTTCCCTTTCACTCGTACTGGTAACCTGTCTGTCACAAATCCCTCCTGACACTTCTCCACCCACTCTACCCTTCATGTACCCTCGTCTTCACCTCTCTTCCACACTCACCATTACTCTGAACTGTTGACCCCAGGTATTTAAACTCATCCACTTTCACCAACTCTACTCCCTGCATCCTCACCATTTCTCTGTCCTCCCTTTCATTCACACACATATATTCTATCTTAGTCCTGCTGACCTTAATTCCTCTCCTCTCCAGGGCATATCTCCACCTCTCCAGGTCTCCTCAACCTGTTCCCTACTCACACTACAAGATCATAATGTCATCTACAAACATCATAGTCCACAGTTTGATCTCGTCTGTCAACCTGTCCATCACCACTGTAAATAAGAAAGGGCTCAGAGCTGATCCTTGATGTAATCCCACCTCCACATGAACACATCTGTCACTCCTACCACAGACCTCACCACTGTCACACTGCCCTCGTATATATTCTGTTTCACTCTTACACACACCTCTGCCACTCCCAACGTCCTCATACAATACCACAACTCCTCTCTAGGCACCCTGTCATATGCTTTCTCCGAGTCTACAAAGACACAATGCAACTCCTATACTTTTCTATAAACACCTTCAGAGCAAACATCACATCCTGGCATGAAACTGTACTGTTGCTCACTAATTATCACCTCCATTTTTAATCTAGCTTCCACTACTCTTTCCCATAACTTCATGCTGTGACTGATCAGTATTATCCTGCTGTAGTTACTACAGCAATGCACATTACTGTTACTCTTAAAAATTGGTATACTTTTTCTCCACTCCTCAGGCATCCTCTTGCTTTTCAGGGCCTCATTAAACAATGTGGTTAAAAACTCCACTGCCATCTCTCCTAAACACCTCCGTGCTTCAACAGGTATGTCATCTGGACCAACAGCCTTTCTAGTCTTCATCATCTTCATAGCTGTCCTTACTTCCTCCTTGCTAATCCTCTGCACTTCCTGATTCACTATCTCCATCATCCAGCTTTCTCTCCCTTTCTCACTCACTTCATTCATCATCCCCTCAAAGTACTCTTTTCCATCTGCTCAACACACTCTCCTCGCTTGCGAGTACGTTTCCCTCACTGTCCTTTATCACCCTTACCTGCTGCACATCTTTACTAGCTCGGTCCCTCTGACTAGCCAATTGGTACAGGTCCTTTTCTCCCTCTTTAGTGTCCAGCCTTTCATACAACTCCCATGCTTTTTGAGTCCTACTGAACTGATTTATGTTTCACAACTAGCTTGGTCTACTGACTCTTTCTGCCAAGACCCAGGTATAAAGCAAAACAGACACAATTTAAAGCTGCATGTTTTCTGCATAAAGATGCAGATTTAGCCTGTGCATTTAAATAAACCATTATCACAGACAATTTATAACAGGTACAGGGTTAAACATCAGAACAAACTGTCACCAGAGTATGAATAATAGTAAAAAAAATTCTCCATACAGAATAAAAATACCAATACTGGTTAGGCATTATTTCCTTAAAAAACAGATTACTATTTTCAAATACTATTTTAAAACACATTCACTTTACGACAACCATACAGAAACACAAAGGTTTCATTTAAAAGACACAAATACCAGCACTGACACTAAACGGAGGCTGGAAGTTAACTTTTAAAACAAGTATATATCTAGCCAAACATCCATACATCCACCCACCTTTGTTAACTGGGGTAAAACACTGATGCCCAAGGACCTCTTTCAAGTTCAACCATGTATTACAAACTGCCTCAGAGTAACCATATGTAACAATTTGCAAATATAAATACATAACATGTCAAGAACAAAATGTGTTGTCTAAATATTTCAAGTTAACAATTATTTATTTATTTTATTTATTTTATTTTACATTTGTTGACCGGGCTAGTCTAGCTGGATATATGTCCATTTTCAGTAGAGGCCCGGGGAGAAAAGCTCCAAATCAGAGGAATTAAAACAGAGACATAAGAAATGCACAAATTATTATAACATACAAGATATAGTCAGAGGAAGTTTAACAGTAAACATATGGAGATTAAATGGTTGTTATTACAATCAAGAATAATGCAATTGAACAGGTTAAACATGTTGGTTAGAAATGTTGCAAACTAGGAAAAGGAGATCAAGCTTAGCTTCATTATAGGTAGAGAATTAGGTGGGTATAGGGCGATTGCTATTAGTCTGGATTAGAGCAGGGGCATAGCCAATGGGACTTTAGGAAATCTTTGAGGTGTTTTTTAAATTGGTGAGGAGAGGTCATATGCCTTAGGTTGTTTGGGAGGGCATTCCAGGATTTGCCAATGGAATTAGCATAGAGTGCTTCACCTCCCGAGTTGTGGGATTTAATGGTCTGAACAAGTAGGCTGTTTGATGACCGCAGGGATAAAAGGTTGGAGTAGGGGGTGAATATTTTATTTAGTGAGGGATTCTTTCTGGGTGATTGATCGATTTGAAAACCTCAGTAAGTTGGTTTAGTTTGAAAATGTTGGGCAGCTCTAGCCATTCCAATGCCCTTAGATTTTGGCAGTGATGGGTGCGATAGGGCAAACCTGTAATGAATCTGGCTATATGGTTGTAGGTTATAGATAGTTTGTTAAGTTCTCTCTTGTTAAGGAAGGAAAATACTGGGGATGCATAAAGGAGTGTGGAGAGAAGATGGGTCCTGGCAATAGTTAGTTTGGTGTGTGGGGTTAGGAAGTTCTTAATTCTATACATAGACCCAAGTTTCATGTTGACTGACTTGATAGTCAAACTAACATGGGTATCAAATTTAAGCTTGTTATCAATGGTCACCCCTAATAGTTTAGTGTGGGAGACAGGTTCGATTATGGTCCCATTGTAAGAAGATACATGGAAGGTTGGGCTGTTGGAACTAGGTGGTTCTTTTCCTTGGGAGGAATTGATGTGGGGAAAATTAGAAGTAATTTGGTTTTGGTAGGGTTAAGTAAAAGCTTTAGTTCTGAGAACCACTGTTCGACTATGGAGAAGCAATTTTGGGTAGCAATTTGTAGTTTTGGGAGGGAAGTATCCGAGCAGATTAGGGTGGAATCGTCATGCATTGAATACATGTGGCTTTGGGAATGATCGAGTGTAGACCATTTATAAATAGGGAAAAGAGGAGGGGACCAAGGATAGATCCTTGGGGAACGCCAATGTTAGTTGGAAGTAGATCTGAAAGAGTGTTTTGCCACTGGACTGCCTGTTGCCTACAAGAGAGGTAGTCAGTAAACCAGTTTATGGTTGGTTTGCTAAGTTGAAAGTTTTCCAGCGTGTGAATCAACTGCTTGCGATTGACCATATCGAAAGCTTTTGATAGATCTAGAAATAACGCAGAGGTTATAAGTTTATTGTTGCGGTTTAGGTTGATTGAGTCAACAAAGGAGAGAAGGGCAGAGGTTGTACTGTGATGGGGGCGAAATCCATGCTGGGTGTTAGAGAGAAGGTTGTTACGTGAAAGATGGGAAATAAGTTGTTTGTGAACGCAGCGTTCCAAGATCTTGGCTAGTGGAGATAGTATAGCTATTGGTCTGTAGTTAGATGTGTCAGTAGAGGACCCACCTTTATGCAGAGGAATAATATAGGAGATTTTCCAGATTGAACAATAAGTTAATTAACAACCTAACACAAACCATGACATGAATAGCTATCTGAAATATTTCCCAGGGAAGGTAATATGTAAATTGGTCTGAAGTCATTTGTGCCAGATGGTATGGTTCTTTTAGGGACTGATTTATAACTGCGGTTTTCCATTAATTTATGTGAAGATTTTTT
The DNA here is from genome assembly GCF_019279795.1 of Protopterus annectens. Lineage (NCBI taxonomy): Eukaryota > Metazoa > Chordata > Ceratodontiformes > Protopteridae > Protopterus > Protopterus annectens. Next base: position 1,531,429,706 of record NC_056744.1, read on the forward strand.
TTAGCACGTCAGCAGTTGCAAAGATGAGTGTATTCTTAACTTTCTGAAACATCGTTATTCGATCATTTATTTAATTTGCGATTGCACAAATTGCAAGTAACTTTGCAAGCACTGAATGTAACATTAGGTATTTTATTCTTTAGTTTCAATGTTTAGTCTCTCTATAGCTACACCCATAAAATGGCATGGCAGGGACTGAGCACGGATTCAGAATGCATCTTTAAAGCATTCTGGGTGAGCAAAACAACTTCTTTACAAGAGCAGCTTCTTACTTACATTGTGGTTTCACTACAAAATCACTGTACAGTTTAGCTGTCAATTTAACACATTCCAACTGCAAGACCTAGTTGACAATTTGCCTTTCTGGAAGTAAAAAAAACTTTTGCTGATGCAGTTAGCATGGAAATACACTAGCCAATATATCACTTTATCTACTGAGACATTGTGGGTTCAGTCTTTCATGATGTGAAGTTTTCTGCTCTAAAACAAAAGTGCAGGGGGCCTTTCTTATCAACAAAATAAAAGGCAAAAACACATTGTTAGTTCAAAAACTGCACAATGTGGTATTACATAAGGAGATTATACCCAACATCAATGGTTTCTTACTTAAGCTTGCTTCAGAAAGTGATAAATGCACTTTAAGCAGCTTATAGCTATGTCAATAGTGCTTTATATGCCTTATTAGAATAACTCTGCAAAGGATTAATTGACATTGAACTGTGTGAAAATTTTTAAATCTCCCATCTATGAACAGGGACAGACACTAGAATTCCTAAGATGAGCAATGTATCAGCTGAGAGTTCTACAACTGAACCACTATGTACGTAGATGCAGGGATGAACTTTATAGAACACAATACTTGGCATATTTAACAAACACTTGGGATTTCTATACAAGCTTTAGGAAAATAAATGCCGATTTGTTACTAATGATACAGCCTCTCTACACAAGTGTCTTCTTATATGATAAGAGAATTTTTGGTTGGAACTGTATATCTTCATAATAATCACCCTAACAAAGTATACTGGTCACTTTCTTAAGAATCTTTGTTTAGAAATAACACTTTCTGTCCCTGGCTTTTTCAAATTTTGGCTTAAAAATTTGCACTGTTCACATAATCCCTGCTAAAAATGGCAATATGGGGAGATAAGAGAATTAATAAACAGAAAGAAGAGTTAGATTTATTTTATTTCAGAAAATGCATATAAATTCAAATTTCTTTACTCTCGTCTACTTCAAGTTAATAGTGCTAATATTTTAAAATGTGTTCCTGATTCTGGAATAACAGGTTGAGAGGTATGTCTTTATGTGAAAGTTCCACATATTCTTACAAAAAGTTGAGATTATATTACTTTAGTTGAGATTATATTACTTTACTGGATTTGCTGCGGTAGCGTTGTCTCCTCACAGTAAGACGCTGTCCGGTTCGATTCTCAGCTAGAGCGTCTTCTGCGTGGAGACATGCGTGAATAGGCATACCTTCGATGAAGGTTGTGCGTCAGAGTTGGCAACTCGGCACGTAAAAATCTACTGCCAATCATTAGCGGACCGGAGTTCCGCTGTAGCGACCCCTAACCGGGAAAAGCCGAAAGAGACAACAACTGGATTTGATTTTTAGTTTCACTGTTTGCCGAGTTTTTTCTCTAAAGGCAGTCTTCTGGGTCTCTGTCTCACCTTCGCCACCCTAAATTTCATGCATACTGCAAGGAGGTACAGTATATCTGCATTAGACATAAGGTACAGTATATCTGCATTAGACATAAGAATTCTGATAGAGCCGAACGCTACATCTGACCATCAGAACTCAGGGAAGCCCCTCCCTGGTCTTGTACAGCAGTGCATCTCTAAGGCCACACTTGCATCATGCTTTTACTAAAGGTAATGGAAAACTGCTTTATGCAATAACTACACCACAAACTACTGAACCACTGGCAGTGATGACATTATGATGAGTGGCTGTTACATCACCCAAAAGCCAAACCTGCTCACCATAGCTATTTCCTGACCCTGTGTCATACTGCTCCACAGCACACTTTGCATGATGACTCTCTACAGTTATGCACCACAAAAGCAAACTTCTCTTACCCCTACATAAGAACCACAAAAAATATAAAAAAAGTATATATTCATAACCAAACAGTTGTCTAAACAGGTGAACAGAAATATAAGAAGCACAAACACACAACACATAATTAAAATTCAGTTAAAACAAATTATCTGCATACCAAAAATACATGTTTTGCATAAAAATAGTAAAAATCATAATTTAGCCCTTTTAAGTGTTAACAGGCTATTTAGTGAAATCTCAATTTACGCTTGGGGGCTAGAGGTATTCAGATCAGTCTACCAAAGAAGCTTCCTGACTTCAAGCCTAGCGTGCCAATTCCTCCCTATTAAATCTTGGGCTATCTATCCTTTACAAAACAAAAAATAAAACCTTTTTATATTACACACGTCCATTTGCATTATGAAGCCTGACAAGGGTGGGGGTGGTCATTATGGATATGTTTATGGACACTCAAAAAATGTTGTGCTACACATTCATATGTTGTGTGGTTTGAAAGGAAATATTTGTGCATGCATGTAATTAATATTTTGGCCACTTGATGTCAGTGGGCAAGTTCTTAAAAAAGGCAATTGTGAGCGAGTGTTTAATCTGATGATGTTCCTGTTTTATGTTTGGAATGAAAGCGCTCATCAAACCAGTATTCTTCTGACTTTACGTGCCTTGACTAATGATTTTGTTTATGGTCATCATATATACATATGTGTACCCCAAACCAATACAGGAGAAGGAAGCAAGAACTAAAGAAGAGAAAATAATGGGCCCAATTATCTACAGCAATGGGTAAAACAACTATGATATATGCTCTTCTCCCCTTCCTTTTACTTTACATCCCAACTTCTTAGCAGATATGCAAGCCATACATCTACAGTCCTGGAGAGGCTCCTTTAACTGTCTTGTTAGAATCACCCTGGATTTTAGACTGACATTCCAGCTTACAGTGCTTCACAAAAGTGTAGCTGGATTACTAGGAGGCTGCCTCACACCATTTTCCTGCTAATGACCCCCCTTGAAAAAATGTGTGGAAGCATTCAGCATCCTTGGTAGGTATCCTAACAGACTTCAAAATTTGCTAGCATAAACCAGTGTAACATGCAAATCTGGAACTGGTTGCTTTCCCAATAAAACCCCATTTAGTGCAAAAGAAAAAGATGAATGTAACCCTTCGTTCTACTGATGTAATCATTATACTGATCCCTGTAGCTACCCTCAATGTTCCATCAGATGGAACAGCTGCAACCTTCATTTTGATGATGAAAACAAAAGGAAGACAACTGAACCTTCTGATTCAGAAAAATTTCTTACATTATCTTATGCATAAAAAATACTGCAACCTTAGCCATTACCTCTCTGTAAAACCCCATGTATGGAGTTAGACATACGAGCATGCAAGTCTGAAGATCTAATGGCTGAAGTTATATCAACAGAAAAATAATATTTCAAGACAATTTCAAACAGAAATAATAAACATAACTCAGTATAACATAATTTGTACTGCACTGCATTATAGGTGAACTCAAACTGAATTATAAAGGGCATATACAGTGTATTGACAACAATACAACCTGCAGTTTTGTTTCATTTCGTTTACTGTAGCTGCACCACAGAACCGAATTCTGCTTGTGACAATACTTGGTTATCTGGAATACTGGATGGTAAGCAAGAATAAAAGAGTACTTTGAGATACACCATAAGTAGTATAAAGTCACAGGTTAAGCCCAGCATACTACCCTGCATCACTTAATACTACCCTGCATCACTTAATTCAAACATGAATTCAGATGAGACTCTCAAGGAGAGGTATTTTTATCAACAAAATTAAATGTAAAATCAATAAACTTTTTTGCAAAGGAAAAAAAAAAGCAGAAGCATAACTAGGGTGGTGTGAAGGAAGTAGCTGCCTCGGGCACAAGTTGCTGGGGGAGTGTGACTAGCCAATGGTGTAGGGGTGCAGCAAAGACATGGCTTTAGGAAACCATGGACTGTGTGCAGTGATTTACCTGTAACAAGCCACTTCCTACAGTTTCAGTGCAGAAAAGGATTTTTTTCTGTTTTGAGTTCATGGGGTAATAGTCTGGGGGAATTCCAAAGCCTGCCAGATGGCCCAGCCATGGTTCCCGTTTGGCTATCTGAAATGCAACCATCACACCACTTTTGAAAGGATGACCCAGAAGGCAACACTGAACCTCCTATGCTGCCACCAACAGAGAAGCACTGCCCCCATCCCTTGAGAAGCAGACAAGGAGGGTAAAGGTGACATAGCAGGAGTTGCAGCAGCAGGCAGCAAATGAGGTAAATGCAGCTGAGCAAAGTCCTCTGCTCCAACTGGGCCTACATATGGGATACATTTCAAAAGAGACAAATAAGTCACAATAAACTAGCATCCAATCATAACCAGCTTGTTGTGTGTTTGAGACATATATGCCCCAATTCAAGAGGTGAAGCTCAAGAGGTAAATCTTGACATCCATGCTGAGAACCCAAAACTGGTTATGCCTGGAGGAATATTCATCATTCTTTGTAGTGCATGGAACTTTATCTGAAAAAATAAGAGAAAAAATGTAACAGCGCAAAGTGTTGAAACATCCCCTGCAGCCAGCTCCTCCACGGGATCTTCAACATGCACCTCCTCTGCTGGGGCTTCCTACCTGCTAAGCATAAGCATCTCTGCCCTGGTGTTAATTGTCTGCATATCAACATGGTGTACAACACTGCACACATTAATGTTCCAGGGTTTTATGGGTGTGCACCACCAGAGACATCCCTGCAGGGAATATAAAAGTTTCACTATAGCTACGCCATATTGCTTTTCCTCATGTGCATCTGACATTGCTGTTTTTAACACTGCTCCTCAATTCCATGTCATTATACCACAATTAGCTATTATGCAGACTGAAAGTTTTTTTGGCTTTCTGCAACTCAGCTCAGTGCTTCTCTGAACCAAGGGTGCAGCTAGACATACTAAATATACTCAGATAAGTGCATTTTTTCACATCATCTTTCTGGACACATTATAGATGTAACAGCTTAAGATATTTAGAACTATGTAAACTGGCGTCTGCTGTACAGAAACAGACTAAATGCAATTACATGACAGGAAGAGTACCCCTTAAAATAGTCTTTTTATGCTTGTAATATGAAAATTGTGTACCCTTTTCTGAAGTGTATAGGGGTAACATTTTGAGGGTTGAGTACATTTTTTATTTGATAGGTGGCTGCGTGGGTTCAGCAAAATGAGGTCTGAGTACCAAATATGAATTTCTGGCTAAACCCCTGCTCTGAACTGCTCCCTGCTGAAATGTGGCTTGCTCATCATGCAAAACTGGTTATGATGACATGAAAACTGTTTCCAAATCCCAGATATAAATGTTTTAGTGCCATAGGTACATTCCTTATTTTTGACCCAAGGAGACAAGTGACCACAACTAATACTCTCCTACAACTAACAGTTCTTTTAGTTGTTTTCTCTATACCACAATGCAGTGAATATCAGAGCCTTCAAAGATCAGACTAAATATTTCTTTAATTCATTCTTCACTGTTAACATAGCCTGCCTAAGTTTCACCCACATTTAGCAAACCGAGAGATTCTAGGCCACCAGCTAGCACTACTTCTGCACAATACCAAGTCTAGCAAAAAAAAAAAAAAAAAAAAAAAAAAAACAGGAATAATATACTGACTTTAAGCAACTTAAAGCTAAAGTAAAATAAAACGAAGCAGAAGATACTAACACATATTTCTGATATTGAGCGTGCAATAAAATCTTCTTCTTCAGAAGTAGCCTGAAATATAAAAAAATAAATCAGTTAGTCTAAGTATCTGCTATTAAGATTCATATAAAAACATTCTAGGAGTATGAAAGTGCAAGCAGAAGAAAAAGAGCAAGAGAGGGAAAGGAAGAAATTAAATAAACTGCCAAAAAAAGTTGTGAGTCTTCCATAAATGAAATCAGAAATACAAATATTACTACGGAGACAAAACATGCAATAACACAACAAATCAAAACAACATGTCCAGCTGAGTGTGCTACTCAATGCTTGAGTCCAAAAGATTACACCATTCTCCATTCCCCCAAAAGGGGGAATTGAACTCACCATGCTGAACCAATTTGGCAATATACACTAACAAGATCAAAGTATGAGGCAAAGTCAGTGGCAAGCCCCCATTGAAATGAGATGGCTTCTCAGCATGTTGAAAATTCCAGCTGTGGTACATTGAAGTACAGTGGATATAAAAAGTGTACACAACACTGTTAAAATGCCAAGTTTTTGTGATATAAAAAATGAGACCACAATAAAGCATTTTAAAACTTTTCCCATCTTTAATGTGACCCATAACCTGCGCAATTGAAAAACAAATCTGCTAGGGGAAAAATATAAAAAATAAAAAAAAAGGACAATACGCTGGTTGCACATGTGTGCACACCCTTAAACTAATACTTTGAAGCACCTTTTGATTTAACTTCAGCATTCATTCTTCTTGGGTAGGAGTCCATTAGCATGGCACATCTTGGCTTGGCAATATTTGTCCACTCTTCCTTGCAAAAGCACTCAAAATCTGTCAAATTGTGAGGGCATCTCTTATGCACAGCCCTCTTTAGGTCACACCACAGATTTTCTATTAGATTTAGGTCTGGGTTCCGGCTGGGCCATTCCAGTGACGCCATTCTTTTGTTGATTTGGATGTATACTTGTTGTCATTGTCATGTTGAAAGGTGAAATTCCTCTTCATCTTCAGCTTTCTAGCAGACACTTGAAGGCTTTGCACCAAAAGTGACTGGTATTTGGAACTGTTCATAATTCCCTCCACATTGACCAAAGCCCCAGTTCCAGCTGAAGAAAAGCAACCTCAAAGCATGATACTGCCACCACCATGCTTCACCGTGGGGACAAAAATAATTCACCTTACTACAGGAAGATCCGGATTTCCTTTGCAATATTGGCAAGAAGATCACACAAATCTATATGAATATAGAATTAAATGTATGGGAAGCTGAAAAAACAAGTGAAGTTTAATTTAGTAATACTAAATAAAAAAAGTCAGTGGTCTTTTAGTTTCTCCTTTTTATCATTCATCTTCCACCCAGATCCTTCAGTTTGTCTTTTAAGTAGAACCAGTTCAATCCATATCCTCATTTTGTTCAAGAATGTTACTGACTTTTAAGAAAGAAACAGCAGCATCCAAATCTTCAGCAAATCTTTGTTTCATCTGAAAGAAAGACCTTCAGTCTAGCATGAAATAACAAATTGATTTTAATTTGCTTTTTTCTTTGATTAGGAGAAGAAAATGAAAAGGTTTCCTTTTGGAAATAACTGCAGAGGAATAGTCAGTGTCAAAATGAATAATCCTGTCAATTCTGACAGGAGATTTAGCCCAGGCAGTTTTAGGAATGAATTCCTTGTCCTGTGAGAAGAAAAATGTGACAAATGTAGATCCTGAAGATGATTTATTTTTTAATGAAGGGGCAGAAGACAGGGACAGATGTACTCTCTTGATGCCAAAAGACATTGCCTCAGGTAAATCCAATACCTTAGGAAGTCAGGATTTTAAGAAAATGTTCAGGTTGTTACCTTCTATTTTCTTAGGAAGACTATAGATTCTGACATTTGTTCTACGTGACCTATCTTCAAGGTCATCAACTGTATTAAGAAGAGATGTATTTTGTTTTAATAAAAATTCTATGCTGCGTTTATCTTCCATCAATCTTCCTTCTACATACAGCGTCCTCTATACCAGAAAGCTGGTATTTTTGTTGTTGTAAAGTTTCCTGTATTTGATCCATTTGTTTAGTGCATTTTGAAATTATCCAGTTTAATATCTATTCTGTCCATCTTCAATGACAATTCCTAGATATTACTGAGAAGAAACTGCAGTTCTTTTTTACATGTAGAGAACCAAGAGCTGTTTTTAAGATGACTCATTTCAAAGTTATTAGTAGAGGCAACTTCCAGTAATGTATTTGACTGGAAAAATTACAAATTTCAAAAAAATTTCTCAATAACTATCTTAGTACTTAAATGTATCAGAATCTTTGTGAATATGGCTGTAAGATAAAACTATTTTCAAAATTCCAGTCAAAGAAATATAAAAATAGCAGAGGAGGAAGAAATCTGCTGCTACCCTGTCAGCATCCTAGCCACCCCCCATGCTGTATGTATTCAGTGTGAGACTGTTTTGTACAGCAAATGTCTGTCAGTCTTTTGCTATTAAACGTGAGCGAGAAGTTTTAAATAAATCCAAACCTCTGATCATTGTAAAAGTAAAGAAAATAGTATGCACACTGCCAGGTTAAAATGGTATTTTATGGTAATGGAGGAGAAAAGGCCAGGTAATGGAATACTGGTATAGCAAGGGTGTTTCAGCCTGTTTCCCTGCCTAAAACCCCATTTGACAATGATCCAGCTCTGAGTGCATGTGAATCTAGTTCCATGGAAAGGAAGTTACAGGATTTAAAATGGAGTCTGTCTACAACATAAACTTACACGTGAACTGTATAAGGAGTTTATATAGACCATCTTGTGCTTCTTCTCTGTTGAATGTTCAAAGATGGAAGACATTTTTGTTTGTACATGTGATGGTGCTACTGTTGTTAAATGAAACAGGACCATTACTTGAAAATGTGACAGTCTGCAACACTACTACTGTAACGTTTTCCTTTTAAAGCTAGGCAGCGAGTTTTTTTTTGTTTTGTTTTTGAATGATTAACAGTACAGGCCTCTAAATGTTGATTTCATCAGATTTTGTTTAATGCTAGTTAATTAAAATGTTTACAGAATGTGATTTGTTTCATTTTGGTCATTCTATCACTGAATCTTTAATGCCTTTTTTTATACTTTCTTTCTGCTGGCTGTGTTACGGTACAGTTTATGCCTCATTGTTAGGTTTTATTTTAAATTTTGAGAGAGGGAATGATTAATTACAATCAATTTTATTTTCCCATTTTCATTTATGTCCCTGCATTAGGAACCTTGCTTTATTAACATTACACTATATATAAATAAATTCCACTTAAGAGAGATAATGTAGTCAAGTTCTATAGAAACTTTGATGGATTCTAGTAAAGTTCTTCTTTGCATTATGTTCATGAATGTGAATAACGTGGTGTGCTTGTGCATGTGTGTTGGTTAGATTTAGCAGTATAGACAAGCCGCAATTGTCTAACAATATACTAAAATTTGTTTGGAAGTGCCAATGCAAGAATGAAACTGAAGATTCATTATCCGGCAATTGCCCGGGCAATGAGAAGTGCTTAAGGTGCTTTTATGTGTGTGTATATAGGGGAGGTGGCTCAGTCCTCTTCCCATAATACCATTAGTAGCTTTTGTAAGACTTCTATGGGTGTGTGGAAACCTGCTGTCAATGTGTGTTAGGAGGACTGTTCATAAGTTTTTTTTTTTTTTATGTTGATGAATTTTCCTTATTTTGCCTGACACTTTACATATGACTATTCCATAGGAACCTTTGCATGGCTGTGCTGCAGGTTTCATAACTCAGCACAGACGGAGCACCTTTATGTATACATAAGCAGACCCTCCTCACATAAGAAATCGCAGTGTCACACACTCCCTGTCCTTATGAATTTTGGTGTGGCAGAGTCCTTTCTGCCCATCCACTTGTATCATTCTATGGTGCTACCTGCAAATTATTGGATCTGCCACTACTCATATATAATTATCAGCCACGGGATGACAGGCAAGACCAATCAGGAAATATTAATTCAAGCACCAAAAGTGGTGGTGCTGTGGTAGCGCTGTCGCCTCACAGTAAGATGTTGTCCTGTTTGATTCTCAGCTAAAGCGGCTTCTGTGTGGAGGAGACATGCGTGAATGGGCGTACCTTCGTTGAAAGTTGTGCGTCAGGGCTGGCAACTCGGCATGTAAAAATCTACTGCCAATCATTAGCGGACCGGAGTTCCGCTGTGGCAACCCCTAATCGGGAAAAGCCGAAAGATACAACAACAACCAAAAGGGAAAGTGGCTAAGATTAATATGTACTCCAAGTAAACCTGTGCTGCGATAGTAATGGTTTTAAAAAAATCTTTTTTTTATGTATTGCTGTTTGTTAACCGGGTTGGTCCAGCTGGGCCAATGGCCCATTTTCAGTGGAGACCCAAGGAAAAAGCTCTAGTTACAATTACAGGAGAATATAACAAAAGTAAAACATTAAATGGCTATACTAGCAAGAACTTGTACATTAATATTAAGGTCAAGTGTTATACAGTTGTGTTCTAGTAGCAGAATATACATACAGTAAAGTAAAGAAATTCAAATTAAAAAATATCTACGATGCAAAAAATATTTATAATAATAAAAGTGTAAGTGTAAGATAAGATTATATAATTAGAAAAGGAAAAAAAGTGTAGCTGATGGGAGTGGGGAAAAAGGAGATAGGTACTAAGTAGTTAGAATATCAGGTTGGAGTGAGACAGGGACAGGACCAGCTCTTTTGCAGGTAGTTTTTAAGTTCAAGTTTGAATTGGTGTTTATGGGGATACGTCTCATGTTAAGAAAAAGGGAGTTCAGAGAGCGTGCTACAGAGTATTTGTATAGGGACTTTCCAATAGTTTTGACGCTTTGTAGATGTCCAGAAGATGCCTGTCAGATGTACACAGCTGACGTTGTGGGTTATAAGGAGATACAATATTAGAGATGAAGCGGCGGGAGGTGGGGTTATAGAGAACATAGTGCATTGTACGGGAGATTTGAAGCGAATCTAGCTAATTTGTTATGTTTGCTCTAGTTTGGTAAGAAGAGATGACAAGGTTAGTAAGGACTGGTGCAGCGTATAAGAAGAGATAGGGCAAGGGAGGGTACGGTGGAGGGTGAAAGCAATTTATGACTACAGTATAGGAAACTAAGTTTTTGGTGTTTTTTTTTTTGATGCATTGATTGATATGAATGTTGAATTTTAGTTCTTCATCAATGACGGACACCAAGCAGTTTAGTATGGGGTTCAGGTATAATGTTGGTTTTGTCAAGAGACTTAATGGAGAAAGGAGATTTGAGATGTGCCATTGTTTTAGGGAGGAAAAGTAGAAGTTTAGTTTTTTTTTTTTGGATTAAGTATTAGTCGGTTATCAGTAAGCCAGGTTTCAATGGAAGTGAAATTATTTTGGGTAAGAGCAAGGAGTTCAGGGATGCTACGGGCAGAGGTAACAAGTGTGGAGTCGTTGGCATATTGTAAAAGGATAAGACAGGTTAGTAGCAGAGCATAATCTGTTAATAACAATGTTAAACAAGAGTGGACCCAGAATGGAGCCCTGGGGAACACTAGTGCTGACAGGCAGAAATGGGGGGGGTTACCAATGTACAGATTATTGTCTATTAGGTAAGTAACTACAGAACCAGTTAATGGAGGGGGTAGAGAGGTTAAGCTCAGAGAATTTAGTTATTAGTTTAGGGTGAGAGACCATGTCAAAAGCTTTTGAGAGATCAAGAAATAAGCTAGGCACTAGAAGGTTACTATCACGGGCTTCTGCTACAGTTTGGGTAAATGAGAGTACAGCGGTAGATGTGCTGTGGTGGGTTCTAAAGCCATGCTGGGTGGGAGTTTCAGATCACCAAGTGCCCTTCTAACCTTCAATCCCCAGCCTTCAACAGCTTCCGGCGCCTTCGACCTGAACAGCCAAGTCCTCCAGATTATCGGGAATGCTCCACATTCAACCATAAACAAACCCATTGTTCCTCTGTTCTGCATTGAACAGCTTTGGCTGGTTCATATACCACAATTACTGCCACTCGGTGTCGTGATATACAAACTGATCAAACAGCTGCTCCATTGTTCCGTGTTGAAAACTGTTGGCTGTGCTACACAGTTTTTGACTGGCTTGTATACTGCAACTACAGCCAATCACCACTGTGGTATAGGAACCAATCAAGTTAACTGTTCCCGAGGATGGGAGACAATGAGAGCTGCCAAATTACAAATTCACTAAAAAGGACATTGGCATCATTGCATGGTGGTTTCACGAGGATTTGTTACAATGACCCTCACCCCCAAGACAGAGCAATCTATCTTTAAGGGAAAATATATTTCTAACCTCCCCATGAAATAAAAAGAGAGAATGTAGTTTGGCGGGGGAAAGTATTTTAATGAGTAGTTTGCTTAGCAGAAATGTACCAACCCCTACCCAACCTCTGTCTCTATACACACGAGGCACACACATCTCTCAACCACTTAGCACAACAAATTTGGACAAAGTCAAACAGAATGGAGAGACAGAGGCCCAAAATTGGGAGAAAATTTAAGTACTGCTCTCATAAACTTAGAAAGTTGCTAGAATAAAAGAATTTGAGTTACCATGCATTTTCTGAAGGATGTGGAATGTGAAAATCAAATGTCATTATTTAATTAAATTCTCAGTAATTTGCTAGAAAACCACAACCTTTATAAGGACTAGACTAAAAATAGGAGGCAAACATCTGGACCTTCTGCGAAAATCTGGACAGTTGAGAGGTAACAACCTCCTAGAGTAAGAAATCTGGACAAAGCCAATAGCCAAATATAATGCAGTGATAAAGCCACAAAAATAATGACTTTTTTTAGATATTACTATTATAAACTTAGAAAGTTGCTAGAATAACAAGCTTTGTTTGTATGACATGCACAGAATGGGCGTGCCTTCGTTGAAGGCTGGGCGTCGAGCTGGCACCTCGGCACTGTAAAAATCTACTGCCAATCATTAGCGGATCGGAGTTCCGCTCTGGCGACCCCTAAACGGGAAAAGCCGAAAGAAGAAGAAGAACATGTTCTGAAGGATATAATGTCTGAAACTGAAATTTCTGTTACTATCTCATTATTTCATTTCTCTGCGATTTGTCAGAAAACTACATGTTTTATTAGGTTTAGACCAACAACATGAGGCAAAAATTTGGGCATTCTGCAAAATGCTGGGCAGTTCAGAGGTATGACAAAGGAAAGTGTGTGCAACATGTGCGTTTGACTTTTTCTATATACAAGAGCCACTGCTTTTTTGCTTCTACATTTATGTGTGCACATGTAGATGTCTGTGTCTGCAAGACAGTGTGTGTATTATTAAATACTACATATGGTATATTTTGGGGCTTTGTATTAGATTAAGCCCACCACAATTTTTCTGCATGAATGGGCGTGGCCAAAATGATTGACATGGAAAGCTATGTGACGTTGCTTGGAAAACACGGCTGAGTGACAAGCCATGCAGATTATTCAGTCACAGTGCCATGGTGAATATTCTCTGAACGTTTTTAACAGATGTTTCATGCTTTTTTAAGGTATCTTTAATTATACTTTTGTGCAGTAATTGCTTTTGCGGGGGGTAAGCCCCCCTGCACCCCTCACTTCAAATGGCTGCTCTCCATACAAACTAAACAACCAGAGTGCTAATTAGAATACCATTTACAAAACATTAACAAGTCGATTTCGTTTTTAATAAGGAAATTAAAAAGTACAACAAAACGATACATGTGCGCCATCTTGCTGGGTTATTTCAGAAGGTACCCCGCCAACACACACAGACTATTAAACAAGATTAAACATTAAATTAAAACAAGCAATTGGTCAAAAACGTGTTCCTTTTCTAAAGTTATCCACTCTTTTTTTTCCATAAAACCTTTGTTATGTAATGACAACATCTGATATGCTGTATACACTGGTTACCACAGTTAGTAGTGTATGTATCCCACCCGGAATTAATTTCAAAGGAAATCGTCTGTGTGCGCCATAGGATACTTTGTGGGCGCAACAGGGATCCTGCAAAACTAGCACAGCTTAATTGCAACATTCAGAAAAGTAACAAAAGCATTTCAAATGTCAACACCGAAGTACTGTGAAGTCCAACCTGTTTAAGTTAATTAACGTTATTAACCAACTAAAAAGACAAACACCTGGTCTGAATGATCATGTTAAAACCTCAATCTAACAGTGTAGTACCTCGTGGGGGGTTCTGCGCAGGTTAGGGTGTGTCCACAGTGATTGGCAGGTCATCGCACATCTGATGAACAGCTAATTTTACACTCTGCTAACGTTATATAATTATTATTATACAATTCTTCCTCTAAAACGTGCACGCTGATTGGCCAGCCCAACCAGCGTGCCCGTTGTAAATCCCTCAATATACTAACTGAAAAAGATCCGGTCGCCCGGACTTTTTCCGTTAGTATAAAACACTGTCTTGCTATGTTAAAAGAGTTTAACATAGCGACACAGGTTTAAAAAAAGCAACGCAGATCTCAGTTGCTTTTTTTAAAGCTGTCTCGCTATGTTAAACTCCTTTAACATAGCCACACAGTGTGTAAAAAGCAACGGAGATCTTGTGATCTCTGTTGCTTTTTTTTTAAACCTGTCTCGCTATATTAAATGGGTTTAACATAGCGAGACAGCTTTAAAATAAGTAACGGAGATCTCTGTTGCTTATTTTAAAGCTGTCTCGCCATGTTAAACGCATTTAACATAGCAAAACAGTAAAAGGCAAGATCTTGCGTTCTCCGTTGCTTTTGCCCACAGTTTTGATGTACTGCGTAGGCATGCGCAGTACATCAGAACTGCCGCGGAATACCAGACAGCAAAGAGGCATTATACAATGCCATTATTTAAGAAAAGTAATTATTTCTTTTCTTAAATAATGTCATTGTATAATAGCAATAACCCACTTCTGGGTGTGGGTAATGCGGGATTTAACCACGGTTGTCTTTGTTTGGTCCCTCGGGCTTTGCCCTCGGGACCAAACCACACCAACCATGGTTAAATCCCGCATTACCCACACCCAGGCATGGGTTATTGCTATATTATACCATGATCCCCCCAAAACGTGCACGCTGATTGGCCAGCGTGCCCGTTGTAAATTGAGTTATACGAATGGAAAAGGTCCGTCGCCCGGACTTTTTCCATTAGTATAACTTCGTTTTAAACACTGTCGCTATGTTAAATGGGTTTAACATAGCGAGACAGCTAAAATAAGCAACGGAGATCTCCGTTGCTTATTTTAAACTGTCTCATGTTAAACCCATTTAACATAGCGAGACAGTGTTTAAAAGCAATGGAAAGCAAGATCTCCGTTGCTTTTTAGTCTCGCTATGTTAAATGAGTTTAACATAGCGAGACAGTTTTAAAATAAGCAACGGAGATGTCCGTTGCTTATTTTAAAACTGTCTCACTATGTTAAACTCATTTAACATAGCGAGACACTAAAAAAAGCAACGGAGATCTTGCTTTCTCCGTTGCTTTTGCCCACAGCTCTGATGTACTGCGCAGGCGCGCAGTACAGCAGAACTGCCGCGGATGCCAGACATCTGCGGAAGGGCAGTAAACAGGCATTATACTATGCCATTATTTAAGAAAAGTAACAGTTTCTTTTCTTAAATAATGTCGTATATAATAGCAATAACCACTTCTGGGTGTGGGTAATGCTAAATTTACCCACGGTTGGCTTTGTTTGGTCCCTCGGGCTTCGCCCTCGGGACCAAACCACGCCAACCGTGGGTAAATTTAGCATTACCCACACCCAGGCGTGGGTTATTGCTATATTATATTGACTATACATGACATCATTTCACTGCCGTGTTATTTACATTAATAACCGCTAATTTTACACTCTCCTAACGTTTTTAAACAAGCATGTTAACTGACTATGCTGACTCTTATAATGTTAAACTACTGGTAATAATATAAGTTCCACTACCATGTTATGTACATGAATAACCGCTCATTTTACACTCTTCTAACGTTTTTAAACAATCATGTTAATTGACTATATTGACTCTATAATGTCAAACTACTGGTAATAATAGAAGTTCCACTGCCGTATTTTCATGAATAACCGCTAATGTTACACTCTCCTAACGTTAATAATAATGTTGTACATGAAATAATAAAAATCTTCGGAAAATAGTAACCATTTAATGCACAACTACCTGCCACAAAAGAACTTGTAATGCCTTCTTGAACATATTAGACAAGTACCAGGATGCGCACCAGGAAGAACTGGATGTCTGTAATCATGCCAAATAACTGTTTTAGCCTCAACTGCAATTGTGGTTCTGTTATTGAATTTCATTCAGGTGTTTGTATTTAATTTTTCTGCCCTTTTTAAATACATGTCATGCTTTCTTAACCTTGTCTGATTTAATGATGTACTGATTTTCATTAACTGCATTTGATTTGCATTGTTTCCCATTCCAATAAACTTGGTTGTGGCATTGACTTTCATACCGGTGTTTGTATTTCATTTCTCTGCCATTTTTAAATATATGTCATGCTTTTAACGCTATTTTATGTATATTTAATTACATAAACGTGGTTGTGGCATAGACTTTCATGTTGCAGCATTTGGAGTAATTCTGTCTGTGGCTGCAAGAAGAGAAATGTAATTAAAAAAATCTTCAGACTATGTAACTTGTATTGTTATCGCAGTAAGTCTGAGAAAATTACCGTCTGTTGTGAACTTTTCATACTGGATCTGACAGTGTTTGGAGTATAATAAATATTTTAAATATATGTCATGCTTTTTGCACTGGTTTATGTATATTTCATTAAATAAACATTGCATTTCATTCTGGTGTTTGTATGACATTTCTCGGTTTTATTTTATGTGTATGTCATCGGATGATGAAACGTGAAACTGACAGCTACATTTCATTCCTATGACAGCTAATTACTATTAATATACTTCGTAAGTCGTGGGCGTGTTAGTGGCGGGGTTTGCTAATGCGCATCCTGCGAGTTACTACACTTCGATTACCGTGAAAATTCACAAAGTAGGAAAAACGCTTAACAGTAATTCGTTCATTTTTAAAATCTCGTACGAAATAAACATACGTAAATCCACTGTACTTATAAAAAAGCAACTCATCCCAAATGAAAGGGATGAAAAATCAACATGTAACCGATTTGCCTTTTTAATAACTTAATGACTATTAAAAGGGCAACTGATTCAGTCTAAAGTTTAATATACAAGGAAGAAAAGGCGTTGTACTGAAACAATTCAACAATTACAATGTTTAGTATACTGTTTTTTTCTGACGACAGTTTTTTCATGTTTATTCAAAGTACTTCTAAAGTAACGTTATACACAGAGTGCTGGGCGGGGTTTGGGCGGTCCTTGCTAATGCGCATCGGGTAAGGTAATGTTCTAATACAAAACCTAAGCGGGTTGAAAGGCCGTGGCCCTTGTCAAGGTACTCTCAGTTCTAAACAGGATGTTCCGCATTTGACTGTTTGTCACTGCTATATTCGGTGTTCAACATCGGCCTCTTAGCAAGTTGAGACTATGTCTTCCACACCTACTAAACATATCTGTACATGGAAATGCACAGAACTCCCCCCACCATTTCCAATAGGATTGTGTGAGATACTACTAAAATGGAAGTTTAATAACTGAAAGTGATACAATTGATGCAAACACATAAACGCAAAGACCATACAAACCTGTGCCCTTAAATGAATATTCCAAAAATAATTTCCTCAAAATGCAATTTGCTTCGGAAAAAAGATGCCTGCAAGGACAAGCGTCTTCTTACTTTCTTTAATAATGGTGACTCCCCTGTGTCATGTAGTTTGGTTTCCCGTGGACTAAATAGCTGCAAAACCATCTGCAATGAAGAGGAGGATTCAGAAAACCGTGTGAGGGGGTAGTCAAGTCTGAAAATATCGATAATCTTGCAAACAAAAGGGTAAGTATAAGTCACGTGAATGTGGTGTATCAAGTCTGAAAAACACGTAGCGTCAAAGCAGGTACAGCAGAGATCTCTCCTGTGTATCGGTAATCTTCAGTTAATTATGCATCTGCAAACAATTCTGTCATCCCGACAGTGTTGCGTAAAATGTGGAAATTCAATAAAGGATCTAAAATACAATTACAAGCGATATCATTGGTAATGTTTCAACAGCAAACCTTAATGAAATCTTGAGTTTCTCCACTAAAACAGAGTTAACAATTATGATCATCAGTCCTCCAAATTGCTCTGTCTCTGAAGAAACACAGTATTATTTCAAGTATTAGATTAAGCTTTTATATTGCAAAAAGTGAAGTTCCGTCATTTGCAATGGCCGCGTGTATATTTAGTTTTGCAAAACGTCACCTTTGTACAAAAATGGACCACTTTGGATTTTTGAAAAGGTAGCGACTCAAACTACGACCAGACTGGCACACCTTTTAACGTCTTTAAAGTGTAAAATAAAATGGGGATATTGAGTTTATATGTAATAACAAGGCTTTTATCATGCATTTCCTGAGAGATATGAGGTTTGAAAATAGTTATTTAAAGCCACAGCGATTTGGCAGAAAACCACAAATTTTACGGAGACTAGACGAAAAAATCAGCATGACTCCAAATCTTCAACACTTCAGAAAATTTGTGCTATTTATGGTACACGGGTCGCAGCTAAATTCTCTCCGGTGCTGAAACTCTGACGTCACATAGGATGTCGGGGCAGGGTTATTTGTTTGTCCTCACAACAACTTGTAATGGTTGCGGTTTCGCTTTCCTCCGTAGAAAAAGGTAATTGAGAACATTTTGTCCCGATCCTTTTCTTCTAAATAAATTATGAAACAGAGCAGCTGCCCAGTCGTGAAATGGGTTTCGAGCTTGGCTACTGTGTTTTTGTGCAGGATCAGACTTCAAACAGTTGACAAATGTCAGTACAGTCAGGGTCAGTTTTCTTTAATTATTTGGTAAGTGTGATTCACCACCCTTTTCTCCAAAGTTCACCATTTTTTTCGGGGAGGGGTTAAGACGGACGGACGGACGGAGGTAAAATTTGAGTCAAAATCAACAGCACTTGAGAGATATGGGCAAAACGTGCAGTGCCCATACAACCTCTCTATCTCTTAGTGCAACAAATCTGGACAAACTAGCCTGACAAAATGGGGGGCAGTAAAAGTACCAAAAATAGGGACAGGTTTTACATATTGCTTTTGTAAACTTACAAAGCTGCTAGACTTAACAGGGTTTGTGTTTGCATACATTTCCTTAAGGATTTGAAGTCTTAAACTCAGAAATGTATGCCATTACTTGGTGACTGCAGTCCTCTGATCATGCAAGTGATTTCCAGAAAACAACACATTTTATGAGGAGTAGACCAATAATATGAGGCAAAAATCTGGACAGCTGAGGTATGAATTTTTGCCTGCTGTAGCAAATGTTGGGAAATGTGTATTGTTTTAAACTTAACTGGCTCTTCAGTGAAGAAAAAAGTGTATAAAAATGCTTCGTTTGCCATATGGTTTGCTTAATTGTGCCTTGATTTTGTTATGCATGTGTCATTCAAGCAATCAGGTGTGAATTTTGTTTTTAAATGAATATGTTGTATTTTGTTATAGATAAGCATATAGGTAGGTACTAGGGTTTGGCCCAAGGGCCTAAGTAAGCCTAGCCAACAAGGTTCCCTAGCTTACGCCACCCAAGAAAGTTAATTTCCTGTGTCCCTGTCTAGCAGAGCCACAGAAGTGATTCCCGGGGTGTATTTCCTATTTCCCATCCACTCATCAAGATTTTTCTTGAAGAGTGTTAATGAGTATCTTTGCTTGATATAGATAGGTAGCTTGTTCCAGAGTATAGGAAGTCTCTGGGACAGGAATCTATTCCTCCAGTATGCCCTGTTTATTGTGGTGAGGGTTTAGGTCCCTAGAGCGTGTAGCTCGGAAGGACTGGGATCTCTTTAGTTGTAGCATGTCCAACAGCTCTGGGTTTAACATAGCTTTATATGTTAGGCAGAGATCTCCTCGGAGTAGGCGATATGTTACAGAGTAACATATTGCCTACTCCTCGGAGTAGGCGATATGTTACAGAGTAAAGCTGGACTTTTTGAGACAGTCAGTGTAGGGCATCTATTTGAGGCCAGTAATCCTCTTTGTGAGGTACTTCTTTGGCCTTTCCAGCTGCTGCAGATGTCTTGTGAGGTACATTCCAAAAGGGTCGTTATACTCTATAGTGGGTCTAATGAATGCCAAGTAGAGGGGAACAATTGCCTCTTTTTTTCCTGGATGAGAAGCCTTTTGTGATGATGTGTGCCACATAGATGGATTTCCTGACTACTGCGGCGATGTGATTATTAAAGGAGAGACTATTGTCCAACTGGGTCCCAAGGTCTCTTATCACATTCGGCGTAAAGTAGACTGCTGTTTATGTGGTAGTTCATGGGTACAGAGTTTTTACCAAAGGGGATGACAATGCACTTTTTGGCATTGAGCTTGAAGCCATGCCTCTGACACCAGGCATCTGCCTCAGTGAGGCCCTTCTGTAGGATGTTCACATCATTTGGGGACTCGACTATGGCTCCTAGTTTGCAGTCATCTGCGAACTTTGTTAGCCAGAGGCATTCTGTGTTGACCTGTACTTCAGAGAAGTAGATACCAAACAGGAGATGTCCCAGGAGTGAACCCTGTGGTACTGTACTTGTCACTGGTTTGAAGTCAGATTTGGAGTCTGCAACTTTTACAGTGTGGGTTCTGTCATTGAGCCATTTGGCAGCCCATCTTGTGATGTAAGGATTTATACCTAGTTTAGTGAGTTTAGCTATAATTCCAGAATGGGGGATGGTGTCGAAAACCTTGGCGAGGTCAAGATAGGCTGTGTGAACCACCTTACCCTCATCTACGGTTGTGGTAACTACCTCAAAGAAGTCGCTCGGGTTCAGAAGGCATGATCTGCCCTTCACAAACCCGAACTGGGTGGGATCCAGAGTTTGGAGGTTACTAATGTCTCTTCCATGATGATACGTTCCATGGCCTTGCAAACTAGGCTAATAGGGCGGTAGTTCCCAGGAGCAGTGGTGGCTCCCCTTTTGTGGAGTTGGATAACTGTTGCTGTGCACCATTCAATGGGCACAAGGCCTGATGTGAGACTATGATTAAACAATGTGCTTATATCGGGAGCCAGTTCATTCTAAAGTTCGTTTAATATGGTGGATGCTGTGTTTTTGGTTTTAGAGAGTGCAGCTTTTACCTGCATAGATGTGATTACAAGGACTCTGCATCATCATCATCATCCCCTTTTTCTCATTTACATGGGGTCGGGGTATCGTATTAACTGTCGCCATCTCTCTCGATTCAGTGCCACTCTCCTGCCTTCTTCAACACTCATGCCTGACTGTCGCAGATCTTTCACACAATCCATCCACCTCTTTGCTGGATGCCCTCGCTTCCTCTTACCTTCTTCCTGTCTGTCCCAAATCTCCCTCACCAGATTGTCTTCTGCTTTTCTACACATGTGCCCATACCATCGTAATCTGTTTTCTTTGATCTTTTCTGCAATTGGAGCTACTTTGGCTTCTGCTCTTATGTCCTCATTTCTTCGCCTTTACTTCCCAGGTTTCTGTACCATACAGTAGTACTGGTCACACCACTGTCTTGTTCACCTTACTTTTCAGCTTCTTTGGCATTCTTCTGTCATATACTACACCTGATACTCTATGCCAGTTGGCTGCAGCCCCTCTGATTCTAGCTTTGACCTCTTCATTCAGACTACCCTTCTCCTCAACCACCCCTCCCAGATACCTGAAGCTGTTTACCTGTTCCACTATCTTCCCATCTATCTCTATTCTCAGCTTCTTTTGATTTCCCCAATCTGCTGCCATTACAACTGTCTTATCTGTGCTTAGTTTCATCCCACGTGCCTTCAGATTTGCATTCCATTCTCCTATCCTTTGCTGAAGTTCTAGATCAGAGTCTGCCTGTACTGCCACATCGTCTGCATACAGCAACTTTGTTGCTCTGACCCCTCCAACCTGTTTGCTGATGTAGTCCATTACCAGTATGAACAGCAGTGGGCTCAGAGCTGAACCCTGGTGTACACCCACTCCCACTGGGAACCCCTCAGTGAGGCCAAACACTGTTCGTTCTTGAGTCACTGGGTCCTTGTACATAGCCTGTACTAATTCTACCAATGTTTCTGGGACTTCAAACCACTGCAGTACTGCCCAGATCAGCTTTCTTGGGACCTTGTCATATGCTTTCTCCAAGTCCAGAAAAGCCCATTTTGACTCTCTCCTCTTCTCTAGTTTCTTCTCATGTATCTGTCTCAATGCAAACATCACAAGGACTCTGCATTCTTCCTGTATAGATATGGGCACTTTAGGGGGTGAGGGGGGAGGTAAAGTTAGCATTGAACCTATCTGCCAGGATGTTGGCAATATCAGTTGGTTCTGTAATTTTCATGCCGTTGTGCTGTAACTCAGAGCAGATCTGGGTGTTGCTATTGAGAGTCTTGACATAGCCATAGAATGCTTTGTGGTTGCCGTTAGAAGTAGTGGCGATTTTGTTTTCATAGCTAGCTTTGGAGGATCTTATAAGGGATCTCAGCTTCTTACTGAGGCTGACCAGGGAGCTCCTCCACTCATGGGATTTTACTCTCTTTTGCAACAGTTTCTTCCTTCTGTTGTAGAGTTTGTTTATGGCAGGGGACCGCAAGATTGGCTTCCTTTTTTTGGAGGATAGCATCTTGGTTCTGTTTGCGATGGCACGATCCATGCACTCGTGTAAGTGCTTATAGAGTGCATTTGTGTAGGATTCGGCAGTCGTAACTGTATTGTCCATCTGCATGGGTGTCATGAAGTTCGCCACTTCTGTCTTAAGCATGAAGTTGGCTTTGGATAAATTTTTTACCATGATTGCCTTAATGGTGGGTGGGGGCGGGATGCAGATATTTAGGGTGATTAGCTTATGGTCAGATCTGACCAACGAGGAGTTGACTTCAGGTGTGGAACACCAGTCACTCATGTTGGTAATGACTAGGTCTAGGAAATTGTTGCCCCTGGTAGGGGTATGGATAAGTTGATCCAGGGCATTGGAATTTATGAATTCCAGAAAGCGTTGAGTGAAGGAGTTGGTATATGAGTAGTTTTCCCAGTTAATGGTGGAGTAGTTGAAATCACCCATTATTAGGGTGTTTGGTTGAACCCTAATATTTTCCAGTATATCAAGAAAAGAGGTGTGGGAATCCTGGGGCATGGTGGGGGATCTCTAGCAAGCTACAATGCGGACTGCAGTTTTGCCCAGAGGTAGTTGCACTTGGGTAACCTTGGATGCATTATGCTGCGCAACTAGCCTGGAGGTGTGGATATCCTTAATGAATATGGGCACACCTCTGCCTTTGCGTTCTTGTCCGAAAAGTGTGGTATGAGTTATAGCCTGGTAATGCAGGGGTGCTCTCTAGAGCCTTGAACCAGGTCTCAGTCACTGCACAGATATCGATGTTCTCCATTTTAAGGAGTGCCTCGAGCGAGTTCATTTTTAGATTTAGACTTCTAGCATTGAGTAGCATTACCCTCAGTTTTTGCTTGCCTGTTCCTGTTACGGTGGTGAATTTGTCATTTGAACCATGCCTAAAAATGGCAGTATAGGGGCAGCAAGAGCCTTAGCCAATATCTGGAATCCCAGGGGCAACAGGTGCAGGCCATCTCTGGCAAAGCATCGTGGTCTGTCGACCATGTCATCCCAAGCAGACAGATACTGGATCCCCTTAGAATGACACCAGAAGCTTAGCCAATTGTTGAAGTCAATCATTTTGTCCTTGTACTGCGGTATCATTCTGGGCGATGGCAGGGTGTTACTCAGGGCTAGGGTCATGCCTGCCTGCGCTACAAGATCGGAGAGCTCTTCCATGTCTCTTTTTTTCATTAGTCCAGGGAGGTACGTCTCAGGTCGTTCACACCAACATGGACAATGACAGAGTCATATTTGTACATATTGTGGAGTGACCTGAGTGCGTGGGTTATATGATGGATCCTGGCACCCAACAGGCAGCTGACAGCAACCTTCTCCTTGTTTAGCCTGGTGAGTGAGACATCAGTGTGCCTGACTATAGAATCACCTGTGACTAGTGTGTTAGGTATGTTGTTTTGCCTTATGGGCTGCTGTGGTTTATTCTGTGGGCTATGTGTCATTTGAGTTGTGTTGGGGGGGGTGCAGGTTTCTTGCATTTCTGCTTTGGAGGTCTCTGTTGCTTCAGCAAATTATTATTGAGAGCCTCTGTGAATGTTTTTGTGTTTCTATGTGTGGATTTTGGTGGTGTATGTTTAGTGGGACTATGTGATGAGTGTGGTGTGGTGCAAGTGTTTAACTTCTCCTCTGACTGTCAAGTTCAGTCTTGGTTGGAGAGAGCTTTACCTCTAGTTTGGCTAGTTAAGTGCATCTCTCACAGGTTGTAGTGTTGGGTGGTAGGAGGAGAGGGTTCTCTGTGTACTTGAGGCAATTGCTACATTGCCCCCAAGATGCCCAGATTCATCAGATAGACAGGAGAGAACACTGGGAGTTGACCCTTGGACATGCCTGAATAAAAAAATACTTTCCTCTAGACAAGTGAGGAAAGTGAGTATAAGAGCTGTTTTTCTCTAAGCAAACGAGAAAAGTACAAAAGTTGTTTTCCTCTAGGTAAAGAGGAAGGTTGAGTGCTGTAGTCATTTTAGCTTATTTAGTGCTAACAAGTTTTGAACAAGTGCTGAGCACGAATAAGCAAATTCAAGTGCTAAAACTAAGAATCTGTACTTGGATCTTGTGGTAGATAGGCTACCTGGTGCTTACCACTCCCACTGATTAGCTAGAATGCTTCCCTCCAACACAGAAAGGCTTGGGGGGCTCAGAAACTTACAAACAGTCCTGGATACAGCAAATCTCTATCTTGACTAGACTTGTTACAGGAAAGGTGGGAAACGAGCGCAAATGCGGGCTTTTAAATCAGAAAGTTGAAAGAGATGGAAAAACTGCCCTAACAGCCAATAAACTACAATTTCTGGGCCAGAAACCTGTGTGGTTATTTTGCAGAACCCAATTTGCACTTGTGTGAGGGAAAGTGCTTAAATATTTTTTTCCGTCCTTAATTTGTGGGAATGTGAGTGTAGCGACAAAGTAATATATTTTTCTGTGTGATTATCTATAAAGTTGAACTGGGATTAAATAAGGAATTACTCCAGAAATCCATTTTTCTTTATTTTTTTTTGGGGGGGGGGGGGGGTATTGTCAGATATTTACTTACAGGTTCATAGATTCATAGGGTCTTACTAGGCTCTCAGTCTGTGAGGATTATATGAAACCTAGACATATAGTCCTTGTACAGTATACCAGTGCCCATGGATATTTTATAACTTGTGAATTTTTGGATGTTTAATGCTTCCACTATCCATGATAAACAGAGTGAATCTGTGATTTCCTAACCAGTCATCAAAGATATGTTTGAACAGGTGTACTCCGAAATGAAATCCCGACGCCCAGAATATTAACATTTAAAATCCCGAGATGAAAATCACAAATTCACGGGAACTTGAACGACAGATTTTTACGAGGGTAAGTGTACATTTGGCCAACATGCCCTTTTCTCCACTGTAGTGTGACCCCGGAGTTGGCATATATAGTTACGGGGGTGGTGGGGCATAGCGCCCTACCTTGGTAGGTTTACTTATCTCTGCATCAGTAACGTCAATATTCTGGGCATCAGGATTTCAAAGTAGACCCGTTTGAACCAAGTAAGAGACTTGCTTTGCTTAACTTGCAGTGGAAGTCAGTTTTGTAGAAGCAGGATTCTATTTGATACATACCTAGCCTTTCTGCACAGTTTGTGTTGTAGAAGAGACTTGTATTCTTTGGGTTGGTGTTTCTAACACCAGTAGACTTACAAATGTTTAATAAGTGTGACAGGAATCGGTCATTTGAAGCTCTATATGCTAGCCACATGTCTCCTAACAGAAGCCTGTAAGATACCATGAAAAGGGATAGGGCTGTGAGACTGCATAGCTTTTATGATTTATGCTCCTGATATATACATATAATATTTTTTGAGAAAGTGGTGTGGACATTCTAAGGGTGAAGGGTATCTGCATAAATACATACCAAAGTGGCTGTTGTACTCTGTGGTCACTGTAATGTGTACTGAATACAAATTGCCTAGCTGGACTTTGGAGAAATTTTTCACGTTTTTGCTCCTGTGGGGGTGTCAGGTCTGGTTGTTACTAAGAAGGAGACAGATTTATGAACTGACCTTACCAGGGAGGGCAACACACAGGGGGTTCATAGGTGTGTACTAGACTAATGGCCCTGAAGCCTTTACAAGCCTAGCCTATAGGATTACCCTGGCATCGTGCCACCCGACCTTAGTTTCCAGTGCCTCTGTTGAGTAGAGCCACTGGAGCGATCCCTGGGGTGAATATTCTATTTCTCATCCACTCATCAAGATTTCTCTTGAAGAGGGCCAGTGAGGCACTCCACTTGACATGTATGGGAAGTCTATTCCATAGCATGGGCAGTCTCTGGGTTATGAACCTGTTCTGTTGATTGTGGTAATGAGGTTGAGGTCTCTGGAGCGTGAAGTGCAGAGGGATTGGGATTTCTTAGGGTCAGACATGGCTTAGTAAGTCAAGGAAAGAGATCGCCTCTAAGTAGGAGATATGAGACAGAGAATAGTTGGACTTTTTTGAGTCTGTTTAAGCCCTATGATCCACTTTGTGAGGTACTTTTGCAGCCTCTCCAGTTGTTGCAGGTGTCTAGTGAGGTACATGCCAAATGGGGCATTGTACTCAATGATTGGCCTAATGAGGGAAGAGTAGAGGGAGACAATGACCTCTTTCTTCCTGAATGCAAAACCCTTAGTAATGAGATGCGCCACATAGAAGGACTTTCTGACCACAGTGGCAATGTAGTGGTCAAAAGAGAGGTTGCTGTCAACCTGTGTTCTCAGATCTCTTATGAGGCCTTCTGTGTTCAGTGGACTACCATCGATGTGGTAATTCATGGGAACCAGGTTTTTCCCAAAGGGTATGACGACACATTTTTTGATTATTTCAACCTTTTTTCAAAGGGCATCAAGTTTATTCCATCTCACAGTGGTGACCTTGTAGAAAGCATAGAAGCTTTGAAGCTTTTTGTGAGAAAATTAAACTTAGAAATACTTCTTGAACCGTTGCAGGACAATGTCAGAAATAATATAGATATTAATAAGAAATTAAAAAAGAAGAGTGTGTACAATCCACCTTTACATCCCTTATTGGAAACTTATGAAAAATTGGTCATGGAAGACATATACAATGAATTCAAACAAAACCATAGGTTGGAACATTGGAATTTAACTAAGAATGAGTTTAATCTTTTATGTGACCTTAGGAATGACCACAGCATCCGTGTTATGGTTCCTGATAAAGGTGGGGGAATTGCAATTTTTAAAAGTATGGATTATTCAAACGCCATGCAAAAGTTACTATTTGATGAGAATACTTAGTCACACTTCCAAAAATCAAATCATTATTTCGTATTCTAGAATTAATAGTTATTTAGAGGAATATTTATTGGAAGGGAGAATTAGTCCTAGTGAATATGATTTTCTTTCTACAAAATTTCCTAAAATCCCAGTATTTTTTGGAATACCAAAAATACATAAGGATATTTCCAGGCCTCCTTTCAGACCAATAGTGGTGGCTAAGGGATCTAAAACACATCCACTATCAGTGTTCATTGATTCTTATATACAACATGTGGTTCACAAGACCCCCCCATTTGTTAAAAGATTCGTGGGAATTTTTAAAAAGTGTCAAACAAGATCTATTTCAGGAAGACGTTTTATTTTTAACTATAGACGTAAGAGACTTGTTCACATGCATTCCCAAAAATGAAGGGATGATTTTGTTTGAGGAAGTACTATTTAAATTCTCGGACCTTGAGAATGACAAAATAAATTTAATATGTGAACTGATGAACATAGTTCTTGAAAACAATTTTCTATGTTTTGAAGGGGAATTTTATCAACAAGTTACTGGTGTACCTATGGGTGCTACTTGTTCACCAGTGTATTCTAATTTGGTTTTACTAGGTTGGGAAACACAATTTGTATTTGACGGTCCATTTATATTAAACTTTATCTCCGTTACCTGGATGATATTTTTATTTTATGGGGGGGACGTGAAGAAGAAATTATTCAATTTATAGACTATATTAATAGTAGTACTGCCTTCCTTTCTTTCACTTTTCAATACAACACTACGAGTATCAATTATCTTGATACTTGTATTATTAAAGATAAATCTAACAAACAGTTCAAATCAAAAATATTTAGAAAGAAAACATTTTGCAATGCCTACTTACATTTTGAGAGCTATCATCCCACATCACAAAAGGTTAGTATAATAAAAGGGCAAGCCATTAGAATTGCCAGGATGACTTCCCACAAAGAAGACCTGGAAGATGAATTCACTTTGTTAAGAGAAATGTTTTTGGAGAGGGGATATCCCCTAGACTTGATTAATTCTACTCTACAAAATGTGTACCAACAGTGGGGTCAAAAATATATTCCCCTATTAGGTTCTTCTGAAAACACTACAGTCGGGAGGGAGAACATTCATGATTTTAACACCACTTGTGTTTTAACATATAACACCAGAACCCCTGCTATTAAAAATATTTTCCAAAAGAACTGGAATATTTTTAGATCAAATGATGGTTTATACAAGAAACTGGGCAATACACCCAGATTTGTTAACAAAGTGGGTTTCAATATGAAACAACTTTTGGAATACAAAAGACCTAATACTTTTCAAAACAAACAAGGTACAAAAAGATGTGGCATGTGTCATTATTGTTCTTATATTTGTGTTGAGCCTATTTTAAGGCTAAATAACATTATGAACAGTAAGGTATATTTACAAAATGGTAATTGTAACACCAGGGGAGTGGTCTACCTGGCTTTGTGTTGTACTTGTAAATATTTCTATGTAGGCAAGACCGAACGACTACTTAAAAATAGGATTTATGAGCATCTAAATGATATTAAGAATCATAAGAACACCAATGCCCTGTACAAACATAGTACATCTTGTGTTGAATTCAAGAAATTTGTTTTTGGTATTTTAGACACTATCAAAATAGATACTAGGGGTGGGGATTGGAAAAACCTACTAAAAAAGAAGGAAAGTCAATGGCAGTTCAGACTGGCTTCTATGTTTCCCCCAGGACTAAATGAAACAGTGTCATTAATACCATTACTTATAGAAAGGGCTAATAACATTTGAATTGTTTATAGTTACATGTACATACACATTTGTATACACATATATGTGTGTACACACACATATATATTGTTTAGACTATATAAATACATACATATATTTTTCTCACTTTAAGGCTAAGAATTTTCAGAACTTTCAAATGAACAAGTCTACATATTTATATAAAACATTTTTATATATTTATTTATTAAAGTTTATTACACAATAATGGATTTTAACAAAGTTTTTAAATTAATTATTATGTTTAAATAAAACCTAAAGTGCCAATATCTATTAAAATGTTACTTTACACAATACAATAGGTATACATACATTAAATATATACATTTTAGTTTGATATACATTATTAGGTTGGTGTTTGTTTAAATTTTTAATTAATTGTGTGATGTCATTGATTCAAAGACTATATAATGTGCAATTAAATGTGGTTAATTGTTTCTGATGAAGTCTCTATCATGAGATGAAAGCGCTAAAACTTTTGGTCAAAACAAAAATGGATTTTTCCTATATTTTCTAACTGGCGTCCTGGATTCCTGGTTCATTTGGATTTATTTACTGGTCTTTTCAGTTTACTTTTGTGACATTTTTTGGCATTGAGCTTAAGGCCATGGCTCTGACACCAGTCGTTGGTCTCAGTGAGGCCTTTCTGTAGGACATCAACATCACTTAGGGAGTTAATTATGGCTCCCAACTTGCAATAGTCTGTGAACTTTGTCAGCCAGAGTCCATTCGTGTTGGCCTGGACTTCAGAGAAGTAGATGCCAAACAGGAGAGGACCCAGGACCGAACTCTGTGGGACTCCACTTGTGACTGGTCGGCAGTCTGACTTGGAATCGGCTACTTTCACACTGTGAGTTCTGTCTGTGAGCCAGTTTGCAACCCACCTAGTGATATAGAGGTTCATGCCTATCTCTTGAGTGATTCTTGAGTGGGGAATGGTATCAAAGGCCTTGGCCAGATCAAAGTAGGCTGTATGAACCACCTTGCATTCATCCACAGCTCTGGTGACGGACTCAAAGAATTCGACCGGGTTGAGCAGCCATGATCTACCCTTCACAAAACCAAACTGTGTGGGATCCAGAATTTGGAGATTCCCTATATCCTTGTTTATTAAATCCATGATTATGTGTTCCATAGCTTTGCATATCAGACTTGTCAGGCTAATGGGGCGATGGTTCCCAGGGTCTCTAGTTGCTCCTCCTTTGTGGAGAGGGATGACTGCAGCAGTGCGTCATTCAGTAGGGACAAAGCCTGAGATGAGGCTGTGATTGAACAGGGCACACAGGTGAGATGCCAGTTCACTCTGTAGTTCATGTAGAACACAGCCAGGGATATTGTCATGTCCCATGGAAGCTGTATTCTTGGCCTTGGACAATGCTGTTTTAACCTGTGCAGCAGTAGTACTGGGTGCCTGGCAGTCTATTGGTATTGTTATTGGTCCTTTGTGGGGGGGGAGAGGGGTAAAGTTGGCACTGAATCTGTCTGCCAGTATACTGGCAATATCTCTTGGCTCTGTATAGGAGGTTCCATTGTGCAACAGCTCTGAGCAGATCTGGGTATTACCATGGAGATTCTTTACATAACTATAGAAGGCCTTGTGGTTGTCTTTACTATCTGCTTTAATTCTGTACTATCTGCTTTAATTCTGTTTTCATAGCTAGCTTTAGAGGATTTGATGAGGGATCTCCGCTTTTTGTTGAGGCTGATAAGCGAGTTTTTCCAGTCTTAGGACTTCACCTTATTTCGCATCAGTTTCTTCCTTCTGTTGTAGAGTTTGTTTATGGCTGGGGACCACCAGATTGGCTTCCTTTTTTGGAGGAGAGCATCTTGATTCTATTGGGTATGGCGAAATCCATGCATTTGTGTGCGTGTTTGTACAGGGCATTAGTGTATGATTTGTCGGTCATGCAGCTGTTCTCCAATTGCATGGGTGCTGTGAAGTTAGCCACCTCTGTTTTTAGGAGCCCAGAGTTTGCTTTGGAGAAGTTTTTCATCGTTACCTTTGCGCGGGGTGGGGGGGGTGAGGATTTCCAAGATGATTAGTTTGTGGTCAGATCTACCCAGGGAGGAGTTGACTATTGGTATAGAGCAACGGTTGCCCATGTTAGTAATGACCAGGTTAAGGATGTTGCTACCTCTAGTAGGGGTAAGAACGAGCTGGTCCAGGTCATTGGAATTGATGAATTCCAGGAAATGTTGGGTAAGGGTATTGGTACACAAGTAGTTTTCCCAGTTAATGGAGGGGTGGTTGATGTCACCCAGTATGAGTGTTAGGTTGGACCCTAATATTCTCCAGGATGCTTAGGAACGTGGAGTATGAGTCTTGGGTCATGGTTGGGGACCTATAGCAGGCTATGACCTTAATCGCTGTCTTACCCAATGTTAGCTGCACCTGAAGTATCTATGATGCGTTATGTTGGGCTACCAGTCTGGAGGTGTGCACATCCTTTATGAATATGGAAACACCATTGCCTTTGGAGCTTCGGTCCAAGTTCTCGGGACGAAAGGTGTGGAATGAGTTATAGCCTGGTAGTGCAGGGGTGCTTTCTGCTGCTTTGAACCAGGTCTCTGTTACAGCACAAATGTTGATGTTCTCCATTTTAAGGAGTGCTTTGAGAGAGTGCATTTTGAGATTTAGACTTCTAGCGTTGAGCAGCATGACCCTCAGATTGTATTTGTTTGTAGCTGTTACGGTGGTGGTTTGGTCTTTGGAACGCCACCTAAAAAGGCACTATAGGGGTGGCAAGAGCCTTGGCCAGTTTCTGGAAGCCCAGGGATGACAAATGCAGGCCATCTCTGGCAAAGCATCGATGTCCGTCAGTCATGTCATCGCAGGCAGACAGACAATAGATCCCCTTAGAATGACACCAGAAACTTAGACAGTTGTGGAAATCAGTCATTTTCTGCTTGTACTGTGGTATCATTCTGTGGCTTAGGGCTGGGGTCATGCCTGCCTGGGCTACATAATCCGAGAGCTCCTCCATGTCTCTTTTCATGTAGTCCAAGGAGGTATGTCTCAGGTCATTCACACCCACAAGTACAGTGACAGAGTCATATTTGTACCTGTTGTTGAGGGACCTGAGTGCATGCGCTATGTGGCGGATCCTGGCACCTGGCAGGCAGCTGACTGTTACTTTCTCCTTATTCAACCTAGTGAGTGGAACATCAGTGTGCCTCACTATCGAGTCACCTATGACTAGTGTGTTGGGCATGCTGTTTTGCCTTAGGGGCTTTGGTTGAGTGGCACACTGTTTAGGAGATTTGTATGTCTCGTGATTAGTGTTGTGTTGTAGTGGTAGAGTGCATTTCTGCCTTGGAGGTCTCTGCTGTTTGGGTAGATGTTTATTGAGAACCTCTGCGAAGGTGGGTGTGTGGTCTGTGTTTTTATGTGAAGGCAGTGCTGATGTGTGTTCTGGAGGGCTGTGTGTTCTGTGTGGTGCAAGTGTTGACCTTTTCCTCTTGACCAGCTATTCCGGTCTTGGCTGGAGAGTGCGTGGCTTCCAATTTGGATATATAAGTGCATCTCTCGCAAGTCTGCGTGTTGGGAGGTAAGACGAGAGGGCTGTCACTGTACATGAGGCAGTTGCTACATTGCCTCAAGATGCCCAAGCTCACCAGGATAATAGGAGAAAGCACAGGGAGCTGACCTTTAGGCATCCCTGGAGGGGTGGGCATTAATAGTAAGTATTGGAGCTGTTTCCTTGTAGAATGTTTAGTGCTGGTTGCACTTTTGTGTGCTACAATAATTGCTACAAGACGTTTTGCTAGACTAATAAGCTAGTAAAAGTGCAGGAGAGGAGAGAACTAGCAGAGATAAGGGAAAAAAATTGAGGAGCAGACTTTTTGGCACTGCTCAGAAGCTTACAAACAGTCCTGGATACAACAAATCTGTATCTGGACTACACTAGTTCCAGTAAAGCCAGGAAACAGTTGTTGCAGAAAGTGAAGAGAAATAATTCAGTATTCAGAAGTTAAAGGGGTGGGCCTTTGCTAAGTTCTCTCTATAAACAGTAGAATGAACTGATTTAATGTGACTGGGGGGAGTGTCCAGTAACAACTTTATACCAGAGGCGGGCATCTTCAAGCCACCAAGACAAAGACCGCCACAAGAACTCGGCGGGGGACAGTTGTACAGATTACAGATATATTAAATCAAAAGTGCAGAATATAATTGAGAATAAACACTTATCTTTTCCCAATATCACAGTAGGCATTAGGTCAGTCTGTCTGCAGCTTAGAACAGCTTCAGCAAACGGGTAATGCAGTGACCTCCCATGTTGGTGAGTACCAAGTCTAGGAAATTTGAGCTGCATGTGGGGGTGCGGACTAACTGTTCCAGAGCATCTGTATTGACAAAGTCCAGAAACCTCATGGCGAGCATGTTTGTGTTTGCATATGTTGCCCAACTGATAGAAGAATGGTTGAAATTTCCCATGACCAAGGTGTTTGGCTGTATAGTGAGTGATCTGCAAATACAGGTAGGCAATGTGCTAGTCTTTGTTCATGGTGGGAACCTATAGCTAGCAATGATGTGGTAGGGCATTTTACCTGTAGTTACTTGGACCTGGAGTAGCTCCAGACAGTCATACTGTTTAACCAGTCTTGAGGTGTACTTGGCTTTAATGAAGATGAATACACCTCCACCTTTGGGTCTTTCATGCTCATTTTGAGGTTTGTACGTGTGGAAGGCATTGTAGCCTTGCATGGCCAGGGTGCTTTCTGTAGCCTTGAACCATATCTCAGTGAATGCACAGATGTCAGTATCTTCAAGGTGAGGAGTGCTTCCAGGGAGTGCAGTTTCCTGTTCAGGGTCCTA
This sequence comes from Protopterus annectens, assembly GCF_019279795.1. Classification (NCBI taxonomy): domain Eukaryota; kingdom Metazoa; phylum Chordata; order Ceratodontiformes; family Protopteridae; genus Protopterus; species Protopterus annectens. The sequence goes on from NC_056744.1 coordinate 1,531,463,544, forward strand.
ACATTAAGCATCATAACCTTGAGTTTGTTTCTAGTGGATTTTTTTACATTGGAAATTTTGTTGTTTTGACATTGCCTTAAAAGGGCAGTATGTGGGAGGCAAGTGCCTTTGCCACTATCCAAAACCCTAGAGGAGACAGGTGAAGACCATCTCTGGCAAAGCTATGTCTTCCCAGGCTGACAGATATTGGATCCCCTTGGACTGACATCAGAAGCTAAACCAATTGTTAGTCAGTCATTTTTTGTTTGTATTGTGGCATCATCCTTGGAGAAGGTAGAATGCTGCTTAAGGCTTGGCTTATACCCGGCTATGACATACAGTCTGTCTTCATATAGTCCAGTGAGGTACATCTCAAGTCATTCGCCCCCACATGGACTATGACAGAGTCATACTGGTACTTGTGGTTGAGTGACTATATGGATCCTGACACCTGACATTCAGCTAACACTAATTCCTTATCCAATGTGGAGAGTGGAACAGTGGATATAAAAAGTGTACACACCCCTGTTAAAATGTCAGTTTTATGTGACATAAAAAAATGAGACCACAATAAATCATTTTTAAACTCCCCCTCCCTTTAATGTGACCTATAACCTGTACAATTCAATTGAAAAACAAACACATTTGTTATGGGAAAATATATATAAAAAAAACTTACAATAAGCTGGTTGCATAAGTGTGCACACCCTTAAACTAATACTTTGTTGAAGCACCTTTTGATTTAATTACAATATTCAGCCATCTGGGGTAGGAGTCTGTCAACATGGCACATCTTGACTTGGCAATATTTGCTCACTCTTCCTTGCAAAAGCACTCGAAATCTGACAAATTGCCAGGGCATCTCTTGTGCACAGCCCTCTTCAGGTCTGTCAACATGGCACATCTTGACTTGGCAATATTTGCTCACTCTTCCTTGCAAAAGCACTCGAAATCTGACAAATTGCCAGGGCATCTCTTGTGCACAGCCCTCTTCAGGTCTGTCAACATGGCACATCTTGACTTGGCAATATTTGCTCACTCTTCCTTGCAAACGCACTCGAAATCTGACAAATTGCCAGGGCATCTCTTGTGCACAGCCCTCTTCAGGTCACCCCACAGATTTTCTATTGGATTTAGGTCTGGGCTCTGTCTGGGACATTCCAAAACTTTAATTTTCTTCTGGTGAAGCCATTATTTTGTTGATTTGGATGTATGGTTGGGGTCATTGTCATGTTAAAAGGTGAAATTCCCCTTCATCTTCAGCTTTCTAGCAGACGCCTGAAGGTTTTGGGCCAGAAGTGACTGGTATTTGGAACTGTTCATAATTCCCACCATCCTTGACTAAAGCTCCAGTTCCAGCTGAAGAAAAGCAACCCCAAAGCATGATACTGCCACCACCATGCTTCACAGTGGGGATGGTGTTCTTTTGGTGATGCAAAGTGTTCTTTTTGTGCCAAACGTACCTTTTGGAATTGTGGCCAAAAAGTTCAACCTTTACTTATTTATTTATTTATTTGATTTGATTTTACATTTCATGACCGGGAATGTCCATCTGAGCTAAGTAGCCCTTTTTCAGCGGAGGCCTGAGGAGAAAAGCTCCAAGATAGATTACATGACTAACATCCATAGTACTAATAAATGGACAAGTAACAAAAAGTGTACACAATACAAGAAGCATAAAAATCTTAATACAGTGAAGTTAAAGAAGTAACATCATATTTACATGTGATTAGTTTTGGTAACTGTTGAAATGAGAAGTGGAAAACAGTTGAAAGGAGGGATAGGAGATGGAGCTAGAGGAGAGTTAGAAGTTAGGGGTGAGAGATTTATGGGGGGATAGTTACACTGACATATGCATTTAGATTGTAAGTATTGTTTAGTGGCTGTTTTGAATTGTTTTTGTTGCAGAAGAGTCCTGATTTTGAGTGGTAGATTATTCCAAGTCTTAGCAGGACTAATAATGTAGAGATTTTGCCCTATTTTAGTTTTAGGTTTATGAATTTGTAATAGCCCTTGGCTGAAACTACAGAGAGATCTTGTTGGGGTGTAGTAGGAGATTAGAGTAGAGAGAGTTGGACAATAATAGGGTTTGTAGAGAATTGAGTGAATGATCTGAGTCTGAGTTAGTAGGGGAAGGTTGGGAATGTCCCAGCCAGAGCCCAGACCAAAACACATTTTCCCACATGCTTTTGGGAGACTTGATGTATTGTTTTGAAAATTTTAGCCGGGCCTGGATGTTTTTCTGTGTAAGAAAAGGCTTGCGTATTGCAACCCTACCCCATAGGCCAGACGAGGAGAGTATGGGAGATTGTTGTCACATGTAGTACACGACCAGTACTTGCCAGAGATTCCTGCAGGTCCTTCAGTGTTGCTGTAGGTCTCTTAGCAGCCTCCCTTGACCAGTTTTCATCTTGTCTTTTCATCAATTTTGGAGGGACGTCCAGTTCTTTGCAACATCACGGTTGTCCCATATTTTCTCCACGTTTTGATGACCGTCTTCACTGTATTCCATGGTGGATCCAATACTGTGGAAATCTTTTTGTACCCTTCTCCTGTCTAATACCTTTCAACAATGAGATCCCTTTGATGCTTTGTAAGCTCCCTGCGAACCTTGGCGTTTGCTGTAGCAGGCAACTGAGTAAATGTCAGGAAAATCCTACTAGGACAGCTGAACTTTGGGGTTGGTTAATCAGAGTCTCTTTAATTGATGGCAGGTGTGTACCCAAGAAGGCTGAATGCAGTAATCAAAAGGTGCTTCAACAAAGTATTAGTTTAAGGGTGTGCACACTTATGCAACCAGCTTATTGTACATTTTTTATACATTTCCCCTATAAGATTTGTTTGTTTTTTCAATTGAATTGTACAGGTTATATGACACAAGGTCACATTAAAGGTTGGAAAAGTTTTGAAATGATTTTATTGTGGTGTCATTTTTTTATATCCCAAAAACCTGGCATTTTAACAGGGGTGTGTACACTTTTTATATTCACTGTACACATAATTGCATTGCTTTATACTGTAGATATTAAAGTGAACATCTATGATCATTGTTATGTAACTGAAATTACAGTAGCGATGACATAAAGTGTCATTAACTATGCCAGCTTCATGAAAACGGGACCAATTAACCTTTTTATATAATTGTTCACTCAAGGCAGTTATGAATAGATCCACCATTTGATTGCTTTAACATCAGTGGGTAGATGCCTCAGCGAATGAATGTGGCAGCTTCTTATTTGTGCTCAATTTAACTGTTCATTTATTTTAACTTAAGTGCTAAGTTTGTAGAAGTGCTATTTATCCTTGCTGCCATTTCGTTATGCAGGAGAGGGGGGAAATCAACAGAAACTTCCACAGAAAACACAAGTGCAGGAGCAGTGAGGAAGAAAGGCAGTTACCATTGGAAAAGCATGTCCAGATTTAACAGCAGAGTCAATTCAGTGATCAGACTGAGAAATGGACACTGATTTTCCTAAGTTGGTCTTCTGAAGTTGTTAGACCTAACTTATTTCAGGAGAAAATAATATATTGCTTTTTCTGGAATGGAGTTGGAGTTGATTGGATCTTTGTCAAACATGGCAGACAGTCTTAATTTTTTGAGATAATTAGAAGCCTTGATTAATGAGCAGTCAGAGTCAAAAAGAGGGCTCCACTCTGCCATCTGTGCTTCTTTACATGTACGTGGAGTACTGATTGTCATCTTTCATGAACTTTAAATATACAGTGTGGTAAGGGTTCTGCTATTCCTAATTGGGGAAAAGTTATTGGCTAAAATTTCAGAAGAGTTGTCTCAAGTTAAACAAAAGAATGATGTTTCATGTCTTAATGACTCCTCTTAAAATGCAGGCTGATTTTTTTACAGCTTGCAAATAAACATGACTCCATTAATAAACAAGACTCAGTTAATAAACATGATTCAATTAATAAACATCACTCAATTACTGCAGAAAATAGTAGGCTTCAGTCTACTGTTCATGTTCTTGACTGAGAACCTATATCAAGAAAATTTAATATGGAGTACTAGAGCATCTGGATTCCACTAAGCTTCTTTTGTTAACCCTGAAATCAATTTTCAGGTTCTGGGCAAGGAAGAAAGAGTTAAAGAATTATAAGGGGTTGGATATTGTTCATACACTTTATCCTCCAATAAATGGTACAGTTGAGCAATCTTAGTTAACTTTTTTATTAGATTGTTCATAACATACTTTTTTCAACTCCTGAAAAAAAAAAAAAAAGAAATTTTACTTTGAATCAATTTCAGAACATTTTTCTTGGATTTTATGCCAGAGATCCCTCCAAAAGGAGGGCTTTATTTATGTGTGAAAGACTCTTTTACAAAAACAAATACAGTATTCCCATCCCATATTTCTGTTTTCTGCTATTCGCCAGATTAATTATAAAGATTTGTCACTGTGACACTGCCAGCCCAGCTGTCTGGAATTTTGTAAATAATTCTATGTCATTTGTGACTATTGATATGATTTATACAGAACTGTATGCTATGTACCGAGCTTCAAGAATGTAACCACAGCATACCCTTATGGAACATAGACGATTAATTTACAAGACTTCAAGAGAATAAGTTGAAATTAAGTGCTTTATGATGTGCTATAAAGTTAGTTTCAATGCAGCAAGGAGACAGGATGTCTATAGCTCTAAGTTTTTTCCATTGTCTTGGAGAGCAGCAGTTACTAGGTTTAAAATGTAAAATTGTTATTGCTGTATGACATCCTAGCAGCTGCACATCTGACAGATGTGTATTTTTAACACAAAGATGTTAAAATTCTGTTCAGTTCCAAAGCTGAACAGAAACTTTTAAGTCACGTGACAAAGAGTGATGTCATCCAAGCTAACCCAACAGTAATGTTTGATATTAATTTAAGAACTCTCACAGAGAGAGACTGGGTATTTTGTATTTGTCTTTGGACCTGGAAACATCCACTCATCCCCATCATCTGCACTTGCTTTGCTAATAGTAAGTAACTAGGGTACAGTCAATTATTTTAGATATAGATAGGAATATAGTAAAGATTATTTTTGATGTTTTCTGTATTTATTTGAGACTGTCCTGCAATGTTGGTTTAAAATATTTCCTGTGATTCTGAACTCTGAAGTAACTGTGTTCATTTATTGAGTATTGTCTTGTTCTTTTATTATTTATTGTTAATGTTTTCTGTATTTATTTGAGACTGTCCTGCAATGTTGGTTTAAAATATTTCCTGTGATTCTGAACTCTGAAGTAACTGTGTTCATTTATTGAGTATTGTCTTGTTCTTTTATTATTTATTGTTAAATTTATATTATGTATTATTAAATATATTTAAACCTATCTCTGTGGCTGATATTTGTGAGACATATTTAAGCTCTTAGTGTACTTGCATATGTATTTATTGACACTGTGCAGGCCACTCCTAAATAGCCTTGCAAGTCAGATCTATATTAGATCAGCGAACACTGATTGATTGAGCTTATGTATGTGAATGTTTAAAATATCGAAAGCAACAGAAACCAACATTTTTTCCTAGGGAAATAATTCAGTTGTCCGTTTCTGTTGCTTCGGTATTTTCAGTGCTGTGGTGGAAAGTTACGGGTCGGGTTCAGGTAAGTGTGCGATTGTGTGGATGTGAGTGTTAGGGCAGGTTAGGGTGCGGGTAAGGTATGTGTGCGATTGTGTGGACGTGAGGGTTAGGGCGGATTAGGTGAGTTAGGGTTAGGGAGCGGGTGAGGTGAGTGTGTGATAGTGACGGACCTTAGGGTTAGGGTTTGGGTTAAGGTAAGTGGATAGTTAGTGTTGTGTGTATAGTTTAGTGTAGGGTTAGGTGTCAGATTTTAGGTATATGTGTGTGGATTGCTGTTTGTTAATGTGCTTGTGTTGTGTGTATGTGTTTTGGATCAGCGATTTTTTTTCCCGTAGGAAAAAAATTGCTGTACAGTTCGAGATTGTAAGCTTTCACTTACATAAGTTCGATCAATCAGCGTTCGCTTTTTTAAGCGTTCGCTGATCTAATATAGACCCTTGCAAGTCTTGGTCAAAACTACCATTTGGATAATAGTAACATTACACAGTAGGATTGGACACCCTTTATAAGGGCCTTATAGTAGCTGATAAGTAGGGCTTGGAGGTAGTGATAACTACCTTATAGTCTGGCAGAAGGGGGCATAGCTAGTAAACCTATGCCAGCCTTCTCCAGGAGTGCTGTGTGTTTGTATATAAATCAAATCTCAAAATGTCTGTGTCAGCTACTTGTCAGGGACACGAAGCACGGGTTGGGCAGAGAGGGTGCTGGAGGACTTGACTTGACCCCTCATCTGACTTCTTACTCCTGTAGCTATGCCAGTGGGGAGTCCTACTGGAGATGTGGAAAAAGAGGGAGAAACCAGTCTCAGACTGACTGTGGTCTCCGTGTGCTCTTAAGGGAAATTGCATTTTACTGTGTCTGTACTTGTCATCCTCCCATGGTGTACATCCCTCATGGTTACCAATGGTGAGGATTGAGGCTCCTTGATTACTGGGCCTGTGCAGGGGCATCACAGTCAGTTAAATTGTTATCACCCAAAAAGGCTCAAAAAGAGCTTCTAGCTGTTGATCTGTTACCATAGCTCAGTTGGAAGGGAGTTCATGAAGGGTGTGCATCAAGTTTTGGCCATTATATTAAACACTTTGTGTGTGTGTGTGTGTGTGTGTGTGTGTGTGTGTGTGCGCACGCACGTGTGTCCATTTCTGTGCTTAAGGGGGAGATACCTTCCTAGTTTTTCTTTTATGTGGGGTGTTTATATACTCATGGTTAACTGTATTATATTAGGACTGCTAAAGTAATATGATTAAATATTAATGGTGTTAATAATTCTGTAAAAAGGGAAAATTATGAACATTTTGAAGCACATTAATGCCAAAGTATCCTTTTAAAATAAATATATTTAGCTTACAATAATTTAAATGTGTTTCACAAGAAAGTTGTCAAGCTCATCATTACTTCATCAGATAATAAGTCATGAATGTATTGCTGTACTATTGCATTCAGCTGTAGATTTCAGGTAGTTAATTTTTCTGATATTGTGCAAGAATTGTATTGATAAAACGGTATTGCATATTATCACAACCAGATTTTTCACGGTAATACTGGTTACTTAACAATTTTGAACTATGGTCATTACAGTTGTACAGTGTGTTTTTCATGTAGCGATGCAAAACACAACCTATAAATACATACTGCTCATTTCTGTCTCCACTTTACTGCCACCATTTCTGTTATTTTAAGTCCGGCTGCTGCATGTTTCTTTGTTAGGGCCACAAATGTTGACACAGTTTGGTTATTTATTTGTTTGGGTAACACATATGTGTAATTTATTTTACTTTCACTTGTACAACACAGGTTTTGGATGATTTGAAGTTGTGTTTCTAGGACTTGTCTAATACACAGAAGGAATATATTCAGTTATTTCAGGTTTACGGAAGTTTTCTGGAAAGTAAGGAATACAGTTCAGGGCGATAGCAGACATGGTATCTCAGGCGTGCGACTGTAAGCCAGGCAAAACAGGAAAACAGGAAAACAGGAAGAGGATTTCTTACATTACTCATGTTCTTAAAAGTAATTTACAGTATTTCTGGCAGTACTAACAACTTACAATAACAGTTGCAAGTGTTTCATAAACTCATATCTGTGCAGGTATGCGTTTTTCGCAACTGCGAAAATCTGGTTGTGATAATACATAAGAACTGATAAAACTTCAGGTAAAAATTTTAGTTTGTTTTAGGATTCATATACACACCATTCAGTTGTTATAATTCTTTTTTACAGGAACTATCACATGCACTGATATATTTGGTAGTATCTGTTTTTTGGCTGGAAATTTAAATACTGATTTGGTCCGACTCTGTAGAGTGGCTCATGCAAGCCGCTTAATGATGTGTTGTCTCATTCTCGTGTAGAATATTGACATTGTAAAAATCCACAACTTAAGTTTTACCTTTTGTTTTTAGTCAAAGGTTTAAAAGTTTTTTAAGACCGGAGTAGTTTTTGTTTCAGAAAGATAAATCCACTGTTTAAATACTTGGACAGATGTTTATGAGATCATTCTTGAGTCTTTTTATTTAAAACATTTTTCCTCCAGGGGCCAAAAATTT
>NC_056744.1:1531517741-1531645241 GCF_019279795.1 Protopterus annectens
CTTGATGTAAGCTATAGTGAATAGCATGACAGTCAACTACAGCAGCATTCTACTAACTGTGATTTATGGCTAAAGACACAAACAGCTGCTATCATCTTTCTCTCTTTCTGTACACACACAGACACACATGGTTACAGTGCATTTTGTTAAAAAGTCTGGTAACTGACCATTGAGTGAAGTTTCATGTTTGGTCGATTACCTGAGTTGTAAGTTTGCACGCAGGAGTGTCTTTTTCTTATCTGGTCTGATTGCTGTTTTGGTGGTAGTTATGCAATAAGGCTGTGGGGTGGGGTGAAGCTCTCTACGTAAATGATTTTATTTTAGATTTTGTGTGTGTGTGTGTGTGTTTGTGTTTTTGTCACAATTACAAGCGCAAAGCTTTTTTTTTCTTTTGTTTAGCATTTGCTATTGTGTCTGTGTATACACCAATCAATCACTGCCTAGTCAATGTTTTGTGTGTGACTATTTGATGGTTGATCATTTTGTTTTTCCGTATGTTTATATACCGTGCTTTCTTTTGCTCTGTATCTTACACATACACACATGCACATATATCTATCTAATTATATATCTATGTAGTTATACAGTATGTGTATATATAAATATATATATATATATATATATATATATTTATATATATATATATATATATATATATATATATATATAATCACAAAGAGGATTACTGGCCTCAAACAGATGCCCTATACCATCTCAAAAAACTACAGCTTTATTCCATCGCATATTGCCTACTCAGGGGCGATCTCTTCCTAACATACAGAGCTATGTCATACCCAGAGCTGTTGGACATGCTCCACTTAAAGAAATCCCAATCCCTCCGAGCTACACGCTCTGGGGACCTAAACCTTGTCACCACAATAAACAGAACATGCTGGAGGGATAGATTCCTGTCCCAGAGACTTCCCATACTCTGGAACAGACTACCTATCTATGTCAAACAAAGCTCCTCATTAGCACTCTTCAAGAAAAATCTTGATGATTAGAATGGAAATAGGAAATTCACCCCAGGGATCATTTCTGTGGCTCTGCTCAACAGGGGCACAGGAAAATAATTTTCTTGTGTGGAGAAAGCCAGGGTACATTTTTTGGCTAGGCTTATATAGACCCTAGAGCCAATAGCCTAGTATCTACCTATGAACCTATACATATAATGATATATACATATATCATTCCAAAGACATGCATCTAGAGCATTTCTCCCCTGGCCTCCACTGAAAACAGGCTCTGTGGAACCTAGTCGGACATTCCTATTCAACAAATGTTAAATAAATAAAAAAAATAAATATAATATAGATGGATATACAGTATACGTATTACAGATGTAGGTAAATATACATGTAGGTTTCATAACTGTTAACCTCAGATAAAGGATGTAAAAAAATAATCTCCTTGCCAACTAGGTAGAAAAAGTGGCTGCTGTGTTGCTGACAGTTTCTAATTTGTGCTGGGTGGGGTGTAAGGGTAGTGAAAAGGATGTAGCAATACAGGAGTTTGGCTAGAAAGATGTTGGCTACCATAAACCCAGCTGTCACATGAAACCTACTGGTTTGGTTATTGTCAGTCATACCTGCTTTTCGCAATGTAAAAGTCTGCCTCTGTATTAGCTCCATAGGGACCAGTGATATATCATGCAGCTCATGTGGATTCAGGACCTCTGACCTCCTGAAACGTTGGCGTAAGACAGGTCAGTAAGGACAGGTTGCTGAAAGCTGCAGTCAATAAATTGTAGTCCAGTAGCCAGGAGCCTAGCATGTTACACAAATTTAAATAATTAAATAAATGTTCTTGCCATTGCAGTTTACCTTGGAGCCATCACCAAACGTAAAAATTTTACATATATAAACAACATGGCATAAGGGCTACATGGGGGTGGGGGCGTTGCTGGGGATGATGGCATGGTGTTACCTTGGCAGATGTCAGGCAGTGGTAGTGACATTTGGTGGTAGGGTAAAGTATGAGAAGCCCTCTATATAGTGCTTCTTCTACAAACTTCACTTGCCTTGACATGCTTTTAGCCATGGTGACACACTGCTCCATAATGCCCCCAATACGTATAAGAGAGATGTGTAGTGTCCATATATCACATGAGTTTTTGTTGAGCGACAACCACAAGACACCTGTGTCTGCTGAAGTGTGATGTGTTTACTGTGGTTTTCAGTAATCTGACTTCAATAACTTGTCGTCATACAACTTTCCTGAGCTCAGTCTTAACTCATGGTGCTTTTACCAATACCTGCTATAAGCACATAGCTATAGATGTAGTATCTAACTTACACAGTGATAGCTTGGTTACATACTATCTTAATAAGAATAGGTGTTGCAGTGTTTTTTCTTTGCTAAAAGTGCAAAGCTGTCCACATACCCTGAATGGCTCCTGCCATGAAAATAACCTTTCTCTATGACACAGCAGTCACTTAAACATCCGTGGCAGTGGAGCTGTGTGGGAGGGGTGCAGCTCCCTTGCATAAAGGCTTTGGATGTCAGTTTCGCCAGCATTGAAACCAAATGTTATTTTTGCAGTGCAGCAATCTTGATGAAACATTTCCATTGCTGTGGGACTGTTAAACAAGTTTCTGTTTCAGAGACCTATTTTGAACAATTATTCTGGTAAAGTCTACATAATTCCATGGTTGGAATGATAAGCTGCAGGAAAGCACTGCACATTCTACAGATACAAGACTGATTCTTGCAAACAATTACACACCTGTAAACACATACCTGCAATAGTGCTTCCAGGACAGTGGAAAACCATAAAACCTTACAGGATTTTGCACAGTTAGCACATGCTTTCATTTATTAGAATTTTAGAACAAAGCAGTCAGTACAAATACAAAACTAGTCAAATGTGTATGTGTTTATGATATCCGTTGCTGTGAAATCAAGTAACTCACATGCATTTATTTTACTGTAAGATACTTCAACAAAATAATTATTTTGTAGTAAAGATTTCAAGTTTTGCGAAGCAAAAATTGTGAGTCATTTTGTATAAGTAATTGTAATCTTAAAGGCTTTACTAATATTTAACCTAAATAATTCTGCTACCAAGCTGCAGTAAGTTAAACTCACCAATAAATGGTTTTCAAGAATCGCTGCACATTGAGACCAGTAGGTGTCTTTATAAAACTAATAAGACTATATTTAAAAGATTTGCATTTAGTGTTTACTTTACCTTCAAGTGTGGAAATACATATAATGGTGAAAAATAGGAGGATGACATGGCAAACATTCATGTTTGTGTAGTAATATTTTCCTTTTTAAGATTTCGATCTATTTCTCAGTCAGTTGTTCACAATTAAATAGGAAAGCAAGTTCCCATGAGTTTGCAGTCAGCTGGCAGATGGAGAGATGGATTTTCTGTTTTAAGGTACTGGTGAATGACAGGCATTCATTATTTCCCAATAGCCGATACACTATTATACTAATCATGTCCATCAAGGAGAAAATGTTTCTTTTTCACATTTTTCAGTTATTTCAGAAAATGGTAGAGTTCTGCTCTGTGGGATAGTACGGTTATTATTGCTGTACCCTACATTAGTAATGTCATTTAGACAGCAAGTTTAATTTTAAATAAGGGACCCAGGTTTGAAGAAAAAAGCACAAGCTATCAGTCATCAACACTGACAAACTAGATAAGGTTGTGACCTGTCCACTTATTTCAGATGAATCAGTAATTTTCACATTTTGCTTAAACTGTTATGCTTTGTTACTAGTACAGTATTACAACTATCAGTTTACCTCAGCTAGAAGGGTATCGGAGCTTCAGGCCCTTTGTACTAAACCTCCATATCTTGTCTTCCATAAGGGCAGAATATCCCTCAGGACTAATCCCTCCTTTTTACCTAAAGTGGCTTCCGAGGCTAACATCAACCAATCCATTAATCTGCCTGTTTTCTTCCCTAACTACCAGAACAAAGGAGAGTACAGACTCCATTCATTAGATGTGCATAGACAGTTGCGCTTTTATTTGCACAGAACAGCTGCCTCTCGTAAGTCGGAGCAGCTCTTTGTTTCCTTTGCTAAGCCATCCTTGGGTAAACCAGTAACAAAGGTGACTCTAGTTAGGTGGATATCTCACTGCATTTTACTCGTGTACAAAATTTCTGGTCAGCCCGAGCCTGTGGGGGTTCGTGCTCATTCTACCCATTCTATGGCTACCTCTGCTGCTTTTTGGTCAAGGGTACCCTTGGACGACATTTGTTCTGCGGCTACTTGGGCTTCCTCTCATACCTTTATTTCTCATTATAAATTAGATCTGATATCCAGAGGGAGGGCATCCTTTGGCTCTACAATGCTCTGGAATATTCTTCCTTGAGGACCTCTCAAGTTTTTTGGTAGCTGGGGACTCTGTCCCACAGGTTACTGATCAAATGAAGTTAACTACTTCAGATAAAGAAGTTATGTACTCACCATAACGTTCCATCTGAGTAGGTAACTTCATTTGTCAGCAACCAACCCCCCCTGTCCCCCTAACCTGTAGTCTGTTACCTGAATAATCAAGTGATTCACTCCTGGTAGGTATCGGGTTAGGATGTTCAGGTTTTGCTTGTTGTGGTGCTGTCTGATAATTGGGCAAACTCTGAGGACTGGAGGGAGGTAGCATGGTATTATGGGTAAGGGGGAGGAGCTTGGAGCTTGGATCTCTAGCTTGGAAAGCTGCTGGCTCAGATCCGGGTCGGATCCGATACCCACAGGTTGCTGACAAATGAAGTTACCTACTCAGATGGAACGTTATGGTGAGTACTTAACTTCTTTTTTTTTTTTTTTTGCAAGGTTCAGGTTGACTAAACCGTTCAGTGTTTAAAAGGCTATTGTTTGTGAGCATGACTGAGTTGTGTTCAGTAGTAAGACAATGGCATCCTTGAGTGGAAGCTTAAGAAGGTGAGTGAAATGATGGTGGTGAGATGTGTGGTTGACTGCAACTGCAAGTAGTGCTGTGTGAGTGGACCTCTGTGATGCTGGCTACGGTGAAGTGGTACAGAGACTTGTTACAATGGTGTAGTGTTATATTTGCGCATTGTAACCAAAAGCCAGCTTGCGTGGAATAATAGGATGTAATACGCTTGGGTATATGTTTTGTAATTTTACTGTTCTAGATTACTAAAGTTATTGGCAAATAAAAGATTAAATTGCTACTGTGCACTGACAGGTCAGGATGTAGAAACTTCATATTTCGGATTCTCTAACTGATCTTAGGACACTTCCTAGATGCATAACCGTTGACCAAAGGAAATAACTCATTCGGGTTAGGTAATGTAAGGCGTGATGAGATTGGGAGACCCATTTGCCTGGAATGACATTACCTTCAGGAAACTCACCACCATCCACTCCTCCAGCCTATCAAGGTAAGAGAAGAACTCTAGTAAGCACTGGTCACCAAAAGTATGTCACTTAAATGTCTGCACATTAACAGCATTGCACACATCCTGATATGTAGTAGAAACATCATAATCACTATTTCTCCTCAGCCGCATGCAAGAGTTAATACATGTGTAACTAGCAAGTCAGTATGATCAAACGTGATTGGCAGGCACGATAAAGCATTTAGGAACATTGGGCGATGATGTCCACCCAGTTCATTTCAGAACTGCCTCTGTTTACTTGGACATAAGCTGTATGTAGTTATTTTAATGTAATCTTTCAAAGTAGACAATAGGTATGGATTGTTCACAGGACCATGTAAAAGCATTGTGCTGTTATGAGAGGCTTAATAGAGGTAGTTAAATAAGGCAACAAACAACCAATTGACAGTGTTTTATTTCTCATGAGATTTTTTGAACTACACACATGTAACATGACAGTATATCCATTACTGCTGTACTTGACATTTGTGGGAATTCCAGTTATTGTGTAGAATTATACGACATATACACTCAGGATTTCCAGGTCTTCCAATACGCTGGTGCTTCTGGGGTGTCAACAGCTGGTGTCTGACTCTGGTTACACTTGACATTGCTAGTAGGCACAATGGGAATAGAACATTTAATAAGTAACATGGGCATCATATCAGGCATTGTAACATAAACAAATCTGTGACCTGTTTGAAAATAGAAAAGTATCACTTCACTAGAATTTGCAAGTTGTAAGTATCTGCATACTAGAGTTGGCATAGTCTCATAATGATAAAATATAGCAAATAATATCCTTTGGAAATGCAATAATGGCACTCTTTAGCTGCAAAATCGGCTTGCTTCAGAATTGCATCATTGTCCATGACCATAGCTGCAACTCTTGGCTTCAAGTGTGATGACAATTTCACAAAGCCATTCTGTTGGAAATGGAGGAGGGAAATGGGAGACTGCATGTGGACCACCTGTGGACTGCAGGAGCTGTGTATCTCACATTGAGAGAATAGTTGAAAATTGGAAGCATCTGAATCGAGGTGAAAGACAAACCATGAATGAATAGCTGCATGTCTGTGGACAGAGAAGTTTGGGCATATGAGAAATGTTACACTGCCAATGTAAGTTGCAGGACTGGGAATTCATGAAGACCTTTTCAAAACAGCTGTGTAATACAGGCAGACTTCAAATCAAACGAGTCAGAAAAGGGGTTTAGTAATTCATTTCTTCTGATGAGGTAAATATTTCCTTGTTCGTTTCATAGTGTGAGAAATCAGCTTTGCCTTTCACATGCATGGGAAATTAGTTATTTAGCTGCTGTAATGCTGCAGTAGTGGTGCTGTGGTAACGCTGTCGCCTCACAGTAAGACGTTGTCCCGTTCGATTCTCAGCTAGAGCGTCTTCTTTCTGGAGACATGCGTGAATGGGCATACTTTCGTTGAAGGTTGTGCGTCAGGGCTGGCAACTCGGCATGTAAAAATCTACTGCCAATCATTAGTGGACCGGAGTTCCGCTGTGGTGACCCCTAACCGGGAAAAGCCGAAAGACACACACAACTGCTGTAATGTTCAGTTTACACACTAGTTCAAACATCTTGCATATTTCAGTGAAAAAGGACAGCCCAGGAAATGGAACTACCAAGACTGAACAAACAATGAGTTTGGAAATACTGGGAATATAGGATCTGTATTTGACAGGAGACTGTGGTGCAGCAAAACTAAGTGTCCCACTGTGAGAAAGAAAAGGTTAGAACTAGGAAACAGTGGATAAGTCTTGTCTCCTGCTGTGAGCTGTCAGTCAAAGAAACAGATCAAATTACCTTTAGCACCTTGACAGGTAGGGAAGTGAAGTGTGAATGGAGGAGGGGAGATGAGTTGAAGAACTACAAGTGAGGCAGCAAAAAAGAATGAAAATTAACATGTCTTAAAAGTAGAAGCAGTAAAACACTCTTAAGAACTCTGTTGTGTGGTTTCATCTGTGTTTATCTTTTCAGTAGTCACTGAACAGCAGGACATGTTAGCTCAAACTGACTGACTTAAAGACACTGGGGTTTGCAAATGTTAAGTGAATGCAGTCACAGAAGCTTCTAAACAAAGAAGCCTGTGTGATGTAATGTGTGAAAGATAAACAGTGGACAGTGGGAGGTTAAAAGGATTAGAAAATTTTGAAATCTCTTCAAGATGCTAGACCCTGTGTGGCCAGACTCTGAAATTACATATGAAAATATTTAAAAACCTGTAGAGAATCCCAGAGTGGTGTTAAAATGTTGGAAACATCAAAACATGATAAAATAAACATTTTTTTTTAGTCTGGGGGTGCAGTTCTCCTTTAATAATACCACATCCTTTCTTAAGTTTACAGGTAATCTCAACAATGAGGCCATAAATTATTTGGACATTACCCTTAGTAAGGACAATATTAGGAGAAAATTCACTACAACAATATATAGAAAAGAGACCTTTTCTAATAATTTTAGATGTTTACACCAAGAGAAACCTATACAAGGGGCAGTTAGTCAGGGTAGCACGTATGTGCTCTGAGATAGAATTATTTGAAATGGAAGTAACCAAAATCAGTTCAATGTTTATAGAAAGGGGGTACCCTAAAAAACTAATGGCGGATATTAGTGGTGAGCTAAAAAGAGGTTGGGGGACAAAGTTTAAGCTGTTATTGGGCAGCAGGGATATGTCCAACAAAGATAATTAAAGAAGGGCATTCTGCAAAACTGGGGATGGTGATTCCTTATTTAGACATAGTATTGAATGCCCAAATTTTTCTAAATTCAAATTTGGTGTTTTAGAGGTGGTTGGTGGGAATTGAACTTGGAATTAGCTGAATTGCAATGGCAAATGAGGTTGAATGCAGTTAAGGCACCTGGCATCAATGATAATATGTCCTTATTACCAGGCTTAAAAAGAGGGCACTAAAATTATAAATTATAACAACATCACCTCATGTAAATATATGCAGTTTTGTTTTTCTGGTGCATCCCCTCTACTATGGCTGGTTTTAGAATATTTTACAATATAATATATTTTATAAATATATTATACATTCCAACATTATTTTTGCAACTCAACAGCATATGCTTCTTTTATTAGGTTTTTAGTAATATTTTATAGTAACATACTTTTAAGTGATTTTTTTGTGTGCATTTAAATTTGTGTGTGAAACTTCTTGTAAAAAGCACTGGTCACTTTAAATGTTGTCATGGGTGTAACAACTAGTTAATTGATTCAGTACAAAAGGACGGCTCTGAAGTGTAATGACTGTTCTGATGAAGTCCCCTTGCTTGTGTTGAGGGGTAAAAGTGATTAACAGTCTTTTTATTTTTTGTGATTTAGTCAATAAACTCAGTTGTTAAAATGATCTGGATCTAAACTTTTGCATTTTGGAAGCATGAATTTGACATGACTCTGTGGAACTACACAAGAGGTTTTGCTGTTTTATGAGTGTTTCTGTTACCTCCTTGTTTGCTGATATGATGTAATTCTATGGTATTGGCCGTACAGAGCATGCAGATGTGCTGCCCTCCTTAGAATAGAAACTGAGTAATGATTGCATGTATACTTTGGCTGATGACCAGTGGTGACAGTGGGGGTGATGTGTCAGACAAACTGTCAGCTAGCGGATTGTCTTATTTCTCCAGTTGGCTATGTATGGTGGCATCCACATGCAGGTCTGTGCTTAGTTGTGTATTCCACGTAACATTTCACATTTATTGGAAAAAATGATTTGTGGAAAGACCTACAGATACAACCGTGGTCATTCATCAAATTCCACAGACTGGTACTATGCTTACATTTGTACAACTGTAACAAGGTCATGTACTTGCATCCAGTTCACAACATATGCCTATATGTGTTTCATGGGCAAGCTGTGTTTCAGCAGCATGATGCCATATCAAGACACATTACAGATAATTTGTTTGTGCCTCATGCAGAACATTTACTGACATGCATGCTAATAGTCGCACAATAGTGGTGCTGACCAGATCAGTAATCCTTGGGTATATCAGCACAACTGCACAAGCAATGAATTCCACAAAGTTGCAATTCTATCAAAATATGTGATACATTGGTTGTGTATATCACAGCATAACAACATATGTATACCACAAGACTTGTGTGACCATGTAATCAATATGAATTTGTATTGATGTGTGTCACGGAGCATATAAGGATGGTGTGTAGACACATACACACCTATGCCGTACTGCAAGTGTCACTGTGATGGTAGAATGTGAACTGTGTAGATGGTTATCTGTTCCACTACAACAACTCCTGCCCTAATATGCCAACAGTATACATACATATGCATCATACCTTGTCACTCAAGTCACTCAATGAAATGTAATGTTATGATTGTGTCATAGTTCATGTTGGGGTGAATGACTTGAGATGTACCTCTCTGTGCTATATAAAGAGAGATATGATTGAACTGTAAATTTATGTTTCAGGTAGGTATGACTTTAGCCCTAAGCAGCATTCTACTTTCACCCAGGGTGATGCCACAGTATATGCAAACATGATTGACCTCAACAAATGGCTTTGCTTCCGGTATCAGTCCAGGAGGATCCAGTATCTCTTAGCCTGGTCAACAAGTCATGCAGCTTTGTTAGAGATGGTCTGCACCTGTCTTCTCTAGCCATTTTAGATAGTGTTAAATGTGCTTGCCTCCCCAATGATGCCTTTTTAGGCAATATCAAAAGAACAAAATTTCAGATGTAACAAAATCCACTAGAGGCAAAAATTAAGGTTCTGCTGCTTAATGCTAGGAGTCTAAACATGAAACTGCACTCCCTGGAACCACTCCTCACCTTGGAAGATGCTGACATCTGTGCAGTCACTGGGGCTTGGTTCAAGACTCAGAAAACACACTGGCCATGCAAGGCTACAATGCTTTCCACAAGTTTAGACCTCAAAATGAACATGAAAGAACCAAAAGGTGGAGGTTTATCCATTTTCATTAAAGCCAAGTACACTTCCATATTGGTCAAACAATATGACTCTCTAGAACTACTCCATGCCATATTAACTACAGGCAAAATACCCTACCACATCAATGCTAGCTATAGGTCCGCCCACCATGAACCAAAAAAAGTAGACCGCCTACCTGGACTTATTGGAATGACTTGCCCTTCAGCCCAGCGTACTAGTCATGGGTGATTAAATTATCCCTCCAATAACTAGGTGACATACATGAGTGCAAACACACTCACCCAGTGGTTGTTAATTCAAATCCTCTGGAACTGATACTCTGCATCCCCCACAATGGGGCTCAAATGTCCTAGGCTGTAATCACCATCATGTGGAGTCACTGCACTCCTGTCTTTGTGATGCCTTTCCTGGTTAGGTCGGACCATAAAACTGTCTTGTTCAAAGTAAGTAGTCAACTTCACATTCCCACAGGAGCTAAATAACTTTAATTATTTTCCAAAGTAAAATACAGACTACTAATTTAATGGTATAAAAAGGATTATTCCCCCACCCCAAATTCACAGACAGCAGTGTCTCCTGTGCAGAGGTGTACTAAGATGCCCTGTATAAATCCTTAAGCAACTGTATAGACTGGGTTGTACCTGACCGGATCAAAACCAGGTGCTCCCAAAAAATAAACCACCCTGGTGAACCTCAAATATAAACGGGTTATATAACAAGAGGAAGGAACTGATGTCTAAGAGTAATAGGGAACTGACTCAGCAGAGGAAGAATTCTCTCCACAGCTTGAACAAGCAAATCAGAAATCTTGTTAAAGCCTCTAAAGCTAACTGTAAAGCCAAAATAGAATCTCTAAGGATAATCATAAGGCATTATTTAACTATGCCCAAATTCTCAAAAAAGGATGCCCAGCAATGTGCCAAAAAGGTAGTAGATGGTAACATTCATACTGCACCAGATGGAATTGACAACCTGCTAGCTTACAGATTTGGTGCAAACATCACCCCATTGTCCCTACTGGTTGTACCACAGAGCATACCTGACACCAGTCCTCTGCCTAATACCTGTAGAGATCAGGTCATATCAGTGCTCTCCGCAGCTAAAAACACAGCCTAAATGTTACCAGTTAACATCCCAGGTTGTTTTCCAAGCAGTCTTGAGACTGGACCTAGTGGAACCACTTAGTGTCTTCTTTTAACAATAGCCTGAGAAATGCCTTTATTCCAGCAGAGTGGAAAACCGCAACAGTAATCCCCTTTGCACAAAGAGGAACCATCAGCTGACCCAGGGAACTATAGACCCATAAGTCTAGCCAGTCTCATCTGCAAGGCCATGGAAGGAATCATAATGGACGTTATCAACAAGGACATAGACGACCTTCAAAATGTATACCAAAACCAATTTGCCTTCATTAAGGGTAGATCATGCTTATTAAACCTATTAGATTTCTTAGAGAAAGTCGTCAAAGTCCTGGATGAAGGTAAGACAGTGCATAACACCTGTCTTGACCTGGCCAAGGCTTTTGACACAACCTTCCACACAGATATCATTGAGAAACTCTCTCAGCTGGGGTTAACCATTGTATCACTAAATACTAGGTGGATAGCCAATTGGTTCACTGACAGAAAACATACTGTCAAAGTTGGTGACTCAACCACTACCAGTAGATCTGTCACCAGTGACATACCACAATAATTTCTGTTGAGCCATTTACTGTTCAGAATGTATTTCTTGGAAGTCCAGCCTAAAGTAAATGGCTTTTGCCTTACCGAGTTTGCTGACAATTACAAATTGGGTGCTGTCATTGAGTCCCCCAATGATGTTAACATATTACAGGAGGGTCTAACACAAATGATTAGTGCCTAAGCCATGTCTAAAAAACACAAAAAAGTGCATTATTATTCACTTTGGCAAAGTGGAATTCCCTGCTAATTACAGTATTGACAGCAGCCCTCTAAGCTCAAACCCTGTGGTGCAAGATCTAGGTAGATAGCAATCTGCACTTCAACTACCATGGTTCCACAGTGGTAAGGAAAGCCCTGTACATTGTGCACCTCATAAGTAAGGACATCGCATCCAGGTCTAAGGATGTTATACCCCACTGTACTTCACTCTCATCATATCACTAATAGAGAACAATACTCCTTTTTGCATGTACATCACTAGACACGTCAGACCCATGCAGCAGCTGGAGAGACCACAGAAGCTTCTCACCAAGAAAATCCAGGGCATCCAAACCATGACGTATGTGGATAGACTGAAAGCCCCATCACTGTACTTGATATCATATAGTCTGCTGAGAGTTGACTTGTGCCTGGTCTACAGGGCAGTCTCTGACTGATTAGAACACCTATATGTGTAGTTAAAGTAAATTGCAAACACAGTAGTTCATGTTACTGCCACAACACAGGTTTCTCTTGAATACTCTAAGTGCATGTTGCACAGGATGACATAATCATTGTATGCTACAACAAGATGTTTGGAGGAGTGTTGGACATAGCTGTGAACTTGCATATATTTCTAAATCTACCAGACTATTTACAGAGCATAGTACTTAACACAAGCACCACAGCACAATATTGGCTTTTATACTGTTAGAAAATGCTTTATAGCTGATGACATTAGCAGGGTCTGGTGAGAAGAAAATAGTAATAGCAGTGTTTCACATGCTGGTGTAAAATTATCTCTTTAATGCCAACCAAGTCAGTAAACACACTATTTGACTGCAGTGAGATGAAAACCCCTACCTACCTATTTGCAAAGTGCAGTACTTAATGGAAGTGTCACAGCACACATCTGAATTTTGCACTACTGCAGAAAAAATTTATAGTGGATGAAATCAACATTTGATGTTGGAGAGAAGATGTTGTGAGGCCTGAATTAAGTGGATGTGTAGGCATGTACAGCTGTCAAAATATTAGATGACATAATCACTGGATGTTGGAGAAAATATTTTGTGAGGCTTGAATTAAATGGATGTGTAGGCATGTACAATTGTCAAGATAGTGGTACCCCGTGGGATTATACTGATGAATACAGAGTTATGCTGTTTTGACTGCACACACACACACACACACACACACACACACACACACACACACACACTGACTGCAGTGAGATTGGAACTACAACTTAACTATTTACAGAGCACAATATGTATGCAAGCACCATGGCACAAATTTGACTTTTACACTGGTGCAGGACAATTTATAGTGGATGACGTCATCATTAGATGTTGGAGAGAAGATGTTGTGAGGCCATAATTAAATGCATGCGTAGGTATGTGCAGTTGTCAAAATGGTGGTCCTCCATAGGATTGTATTGATGACTGAAGGATACAGAGTTATGCTCTTCTGACTACACAGGCACACACACCAGTTGACTGCAGTGGGATTAGAACCCCCTAACAAATTACACCAGATATAGAACTCCTTACTGAAAACAAGAGCCATGGCTCAAATATGACTTTTATAATGCTGCAGAGCAATTTATAGTGGTTGACTTCATCACTGGATGTTGGAGAGGAGATGTTGTGAGGCCTGAATGAAATGGATGTGTAGGCATGTACAACACATCACAATCATGTTGTATAACCAGTTGGACCAAATCAAGTGTGTCGAGAAGACACCTGTGTGAAGTAGACAGCTATATATGAGACAATTTTTTTTTTGTAGGACAGTTCCCCATTTTTTTTCACTTCAATAAGAAAGGAATTTTGAGTGAGGGTTGTAGGTATTGGGTCAGATGAGGATGGTCGATGAAGCAGATGCAAACAAACAGGACAGACAAGACAAGACACGGGGGCAGTGAGGGACACACAGGTGTTGGGACACCAGATTGGGATTAGGGAGGGGACAACAGATGCCCATGCCTGTCAAACATGGGGACAGATGAGAATCTAGTTCTCATCTTCAGGACTGTTCCCTTACTTTGCTGGCTATAGGAGTGTTTGACGTCTTCTCGTATGGATCTTAAAAGAGATCATCCTCTCCATCTGGTGTAGGTGTGCACCCAATGGTGCTGTGCATGATCCTATGCACGGCAACTCTTGGTGGTTGATGATATCCCCACCTCTGCCAGTACTCCTGGAGGGTATCACAGCACCAGCTGCTGGGGTAGTGCTACCTGATGTGGAGGGCCCAGGTAGTGCAGGGTAAGTGGAGGCAGTACTGCCAGGTTGTGTCCCAGATGTGCTGGGTATCTGTGCAGAAGCCGGTGGAGCGGTGGCAGGCTGAGCCATGGGGGTTGGCCTACCTTCCTGTAATGTAAAACATTTTGTGATTTGTCAGAGATGGATGACATGGAAACATTTTGATGACACATAGAAAAAAAGAGAGATAAGGGTTGGGGTGAGAGACAAAAAAGGGATAATTAGTGCTGTCATATCTGAAGGACAGTGCATTATCACAAAAATAAAGTATGTTATCTCTACTTTTACATTTAAGTATACTACTTAACAATTACAAATAATAAGTAATGATTGCTCAAAGTAATCCTTGCAATTTGAATATGCTGTACTTATGCCTGGTGAAATTATGAAGATTAAAATAACAGTAGGGCATGTATGCCAGTTTTGATGAAATTATATTTAATTGTAGTATTTGAACCCACAATGTCTGACTACAGTATTAGACTTGATACAGTTGGTTTGTGCTATAGACTGAAGCATGCATACTTGCTTTTACAGTTAGGATATGCATGTTTAATTTGCTACTACTGTATAGAAGAATAATACTTTAGCTAAAATAACAGTTATGCTGTGCTGCATACATACACCTTGCTTTCCTTAGTCTCCCTATATGCTCAGCATGGGCCTCCATGATCTCTTGGTTGACTGTGGAATAAAAAGAAGAGAACAAGAGAAGAGCATTAAGAACAAATCTTGCATATATGCAGCTACCTGTCTAGTTTTAATCTTCTGTATCTGCATACTTACAAAACTGTGGAATGTCAGTAGTCCTAAACTCTTCTAGCCACTGGTTGAGTATATCATGCTTGCACCTTTTGAGATCATTGTAGTGATGACTACACTGTTCTCCAGTGCATGGATTGCCAGTCATCCTGAAGACAGCCATGGCCAGACTATTCCATGAATCAGACTTGTACTGGGAGCTGGTATAGTCCCCCTGCAAAAGCCTTATGCTATGGAGCTTTACAAGGATTCCAGTGAAGATTCTGGACTTCTGAACACGCCCCACCTTTGTGCCCTGAATTGGGTACCTTCCCTTCTACCACCAGACATGTCTGACCAGAGAACACAGCAATAGTTGAGTGATTTCCTGCCAATGCATGTCATTGCACTTACTACTAGTGTGCAAACCTAAACAACCATGCAAAAGTATTTGCATGATGTTAAGTGAAGAGCAACGGTGCCAAATAGAGAGAAAAGCAGTTTATGAAGTAAGAAAGCTAATGTAACAATTGGCATTATTTTTTGTTTGGCTGCTGGTGTACCTGTTACTTCATTTAACTTTGTAAACATGTACTGAGGGTATAAATTATGTGACCTGACACATTTTTTGGTGTTGCTTTACACACTGATAAAATTAATTTGTACAATGTGGGATTAAAACCTATGTACTACAGACAAAGCATGTTCTTCCACATAGGTGAATTTTTATCATTAGCACAGAAGACATGCTTGTAGAACATCCACGTGAATTTATACACACACACACACACAACCGAGAGAGAAGTTAACCAGGTATGCATGTGACCTGTTTATATATTCATGTATGTATGAGTATCATTGAGATATGAAAGTCATCCAAGGACAGAGAAGACACATTTACAGACACACAATATTCAGTGTGCTGTCACTCACACATGTAATTCATATGAGCTCCACTGCTATACATACTAATAGTTAGTTATAATTATGTTTGAATTTTTTTCTTTGTTTAAAATTGAGTGGACAAGCCTTAAAATAATTGGGAGTGTACTAGATTAGAAATCAGGCTTACCTCTAATACAGGTCCTACATCTGCTGCCACAGGAACAGTTAAGAAGTGGTTGTATATTTTCATATTCATTATTAAGTATGTGTGTTAACCACCATACTACGCCACTTAGCGTGTTTACATGGTAGCAAAACAGCTGATACAATGTATCCATTTTGAAATTGTCTGTCTGCTTCCTTTCTGCAGGTGTTCTAGACATGCAGGTGTTGGGGAAGGTTGCTAAATGCCACACAATGCTGTTTATTGGGTTTGCGAATTGAAAAGCAAAAAATGCAACAGTGTATCCATTTTGAAACTGCAAACATATGCATCCTATCTGCAGGTGTTCTGTCTACTTTGTGTGGGCCACTACTCCAGGTTTGTGTGAATGTAAGCGACATGCAAACATGACAAGCAAAGCTCACCTTGTTTTATCCTTGTGAGCAGTGCTTATTAGGTTTTTTTCCTTAAAAGGCAAATGTGGGACTTGAACCATGACATGCAGAATAGTATGCACTGTGTGGATCACTGGGCTTAGCACATGTGCTACACACCCACATGATTCACAGGTGTAGTTTATGTATTGGTGATAGACGTACATTACATGACATTAATTGTATTGATATGTTTCCCATGTTTGTGCTAAGCCATGTGCCGTGCAAATACTGTTATTAAAACAAAAAGCAAAAATTAAAATAAGCAACATTACAAAATAAATGTGTGTGTACACGTGAATTGAACTGTCACACCAATGAACCTACAAAATACAGTAGTGGTGCCTTATTCCTCTTTGCACAGAAACAGCTTTACACCAGGACTGAAAATCAATGTACATAGAACCAAGTCACAAATCATCCACAGTATTAACAAGAGATATGGCACTTGTACACTCCTAATTTGTTTGTACATCTGTTAATTTCAGATGTAGTTCAAAGAGTGATTACACAACCATTTATGATTATTGTTTGCAGCGATGCGTCTCTGTCTTATCTTTGTATGGTTTCCATTATTCTTTTTTCTGAGCAGTAATCTGAGACATGCAGTCTGTAAGGCATTTTGTATCATTGTCCTTAAAATATATGGGAATATTACATGGCAGTGATATACAATCTTCAACCAAGGCAGTGGAGTTTAGATATTAATGAACAGAAACTAAGAAATGTGTTTTCCTTAATTACATTTAAAATATTTATACAACTACTTGTATTCTTTGCAAGTGCAACCTGATTGACACACCCACTTGATTGACACACCCACTTGAGGTAAGGGAGTCTGAATTGTTGTTGTGTTTTCCTTCTCCCTACCAGTAATCATTCACATTTGCAATCCATTAGCAGCAAACACTGAGGGAGTGCCTGTACCATGCTTACACCTGCCACAAGAGGCCAGGATTTTGGAATTCAGCAATTCTAATGATTTTACACCTCATTTGCATTTTCACCATGCTCACAGGCCTGAATCTACACTATAGGAAGGTAACCATATAGCTAGAAAAGCTGAAGGTGGAATATGTATTGTATCGAAGCAGGACTTTTATTTATGTCATATTTATGTGTAATATCCTTCTTTTGTGTTTTAAGTCACCTTGGACTATGACACCCAAGTGTCTCAATATCCACAACCCCCCTTCAGTAACTCAGAGAATGATGTGAGTCTCCAAGCCTTTTGTCAACATGGTGCCTTTCTGCTTGAGACAGCAAGTGGGGATATGTCTGAAAGAATGCAAATTTGGAACCAGATAGTGAATGACATAAATGCTATTGGGGAGTGCAGCAGGACATATCAGGTGCATAATAGGGCCACTGACATTTCATCGGCCCAAAGGAAAGCAGCTGCAGTGGTCCATGAACAGCTGGCTACTGGGGGGGGGCTGCTACAGAAACACCACTAACACAAGAGTTCCTGTCCACTGTCAGGGATCCAGAGAGCTCAGTGGAAAGTGCACAGCAGCATATGATTGATGTTGGTGCTGCTATTTCAGGGAAGACAAGTATGGGGCCTCCGCTGAAAAAAGACCTGTGTCCAGTTGAACTTTCCTGGTAAACAAATGTGAAATAAATAAATAACTAAAAATGTCCCAGAAGGGAGCTTCCAGGTAGGCTTACATATGTTAACTTTTACAGATTTCTTGTACAGTAAAATATTGAAAGTAATAGTCAGGTTGGTTTAATAATTTTTTGGGGGCTACTATTTATAGATTGATACAGTTAACAACACATTCTGGTTCATTATACATGGGGTTTGGGGTGGATGTGTCATCCGAGTTCCAGTTAAATATGTTAATGGACATATAAAGGCAAAACATTTCCCCCCTGTGTTATTGTTATTGTGATGATGGTGTCCTTTTTTTGCTTAACTTCTTCCAGGACTATCTTCTCTAGCAAGTGTGAAGTCATATACAAATGGTAAGCCAAACATTTTTATTTCAGTAATAATGGGCATTTGACAGAAATATGTATTTACCCGTATGTGTGAGGTGGGTATCAGGATTGTGTGTGTACTGCGATAGTGGCACCAGTGTTACTTTGTTAGCATTTATTAAATTGTAGTAGTGTAGCTATCAATTTCTTTCCTGTGTTGGTTGCTTATTATACCAGGTGAGCCTGACAGTGGAAGTGTAGGACCTTTACCACCTGATGTCAGAGTATCATAGGATCATAGGAAGTCACTAGGCTAATGCCCTAGGGCCCTTACAAGCCTAGCCAAGTTCTACTTTTGTTTCCATGATCAGTACCTATTGCCCCTGTCCAGGTGGGACACAGGTGGAACCCCAGGAGTGAATTTATGGATACCCATCCATTCATCCAGATTGCATTTGAAGAGGGCCAATGAAGTGCTTTGTTTGACATGAAGAGGGAGTCTGTTCCAAATGTGTCAGTCTTGCAAAGGTGACAAATCTGTCCCTCTTGCAGGTTCTATTAATGTCACATACCAGGTTAAGGTCTTTAGAGTGAATAACCTGTGTGCCATATGACTTACAGATGTGCAGCATTTCCAAAAAAGCAGGGTCAGAGATTGCCTTGTATGCAAGGCAGAGATTGCCTCTGAGTAGTGTCTATGAAACAGAATAAAGTGACAGTGATTTTAGATGATCCACATAGGACAGATGCTGAAGACCTTGAATTTTCCTTGTGAGGAGCCTTTGTGGTCTTTCCAGTTGCTGAAGGTGCTTGGAAAGGTACATACCAAAAGTGTTGTACTCAATTATTGGCCTGATGAGGGAAGAGTACAGGGAGGTTGTATCTTCGTTTTTTGGAGGGAGTGCCCTTACTTATGAGATGAGCAATATAGAATGCCCTTCTTACCACTGTGGAGACATGGTGGTCAGAGGTAAGGTTCCTGTCAACCTGTGTGCCCAGGTCTCTCACCACTGAGTGTGTACTTACGGTGTTGCTATTGATGTTGTACTTATCAGGAACATTACCAAAAGGAATGGTAATACTTTTTTTGCATTGAGTTTAAGGCTGTGCACCAACCATTTGTTTGTGTACGACTCTCTTGTAGAATGTTGACATCATTTGGAGATTCTATGACAGCTCCCAGCTTTCAGTCATCAGCAAACTTTTTCAGCCACAGACTTTTAGTTTTTGCTTGTACTTCAGAGAAATAGATTACAAATAGTAGAGGTCCCAGGACTGATCTCTGTGGAACGCCACTGGTTACAGGTCTGCTGTTGGAGGTGAATTCCCCTATTTTAAATATATGGGTTCTATCAGTGAGCCAGTTAGTGACCCATCTAATGATATAAGGATTGATACTAGCTGGATGAGTTTGTCAATGATCCCTGAGTGGGGAATAGTGTCAAATGCCTTGGCTAAGTCTAGGTAGGCTGTATGCACAGATTTCCCCTCATCCACGGCCTTGGTGACTGTCTCAAAGAAGTCCACCAGGTTTAACAGGCATGATCTCCCCTTGACAGATCCAGACTGAGTAGCGTCAAATGTTTGGAGATTGCCTATATCTTTGTTGATAAGGTTCATGGTGATTCACTCCATGGCCTTGCAGATAAGGCTAATCAGGCTAATAGGTCTATAGTTCCTGGGATCAATGGATGCACTACCTTTGTGCAAGGGAATAATGGTGGCCATTTTCCATTCAGCTGGGATGAAGCTGAGACTATGATTGAAAAGACTACCCAATGGTGTTGCTAATTCTTGTTGGAGCCCATGTAGGACGCAGCCTGGGATGTTATCACGTCCCATAGATGCAGTGTTTTTGGCATGAGAGAGGGTATTTATAACCTGCTGTTTAGCAATACAGGGTAGGGACCAGATGGTAGGGATATCATTGGGTTTGTGTGGCGTGGATAAGGGAGTCAGCTTTTCACAGAACTTGTTGGCCAACAGGTTAGCTATGTCCACTGGCTTAGTATATGTGGTATCATTAACTACCAGTTTGACACAAATCTGATCCTTTCCTTTTAGTTTATGGATGTAATATGGTTGTCCTTAGTTGAGGAAGCTAATCTGGATTTGTAGTTTGCTTTGGAAGACTTCACAAGAAGTCTTATTCGCTTGTTTAAGCTGAGGAAGGAGTGCTTCCAGTTTAGGGCTCGCTCCTTCTTACTCTTAGACAAGTTCTTCCTGTTATTGTAAAGCCTGTTAATGACAGTTGCACACCAGGCAGGTTTGCTGTTCCTTGAGGAGCTTGTTTTAGTCCTATCAGGTATGGCCGAGGCAATGCAGTTATACAGGTGTTTGTGTAAAGCATTGGTGTAGAACTCGGCATAGTTGCCAGTTCTACAGCAGTGTCAACATTAAAACATCATTTCATCATTACAATATCAGTATAACAGTATTGGCAGACTCTGATGATGATGATGATGATGGTGGCCAAACACAGGCACAGTTATTGGGTGCAGAGGTTGAATATTACACTGAGGCTGACATTCAGCCATCCCCTATAATTCCATCGGACACAGCCAGTAGGCATACACAAACCCATTCCAGTGAGCCCTCAATATTGAACAGGTGGAGGGTGAGACGCTTGATCAGGGTAGCATGCCTACTGAGGCTTCAGTGTCTGTTCACTCTGGCCTTAGCCAAATTGTGGGTGAGGTGCCATTAATGAGGGTTGTTAGGGGTGCTTGTAGGAGGCCTGCTGTCCATCCTCCACCTGATCCTGGTGTGTCTTTCTGTGTCACTTGATACATGTTTAGGGCTGTCATGGAGGCATGGGCATGTTCCAATAGGACCTCTAAGGAAATGCTTAGGGTTTTAGATGTGGCACACACTGATGTGCATGACTGCCTCCACCATTTTGCCAGTTCAAAGGATTGGATAAATGACACATTAGAATGGAATGTCTGCTAGGAGGAGGCAGCATCCACGTGGACGTAGGTCAGCCACATCATCTGATGTTAGCCAACGTGGCCGTGCCCCATCATGCTCCCGTAGTGGCAATACTTCCGCTGCTCCTTCAGTGATTGAGGTGTCTTTACTCAGACTTGCAGGCCATGGCGTCATGGTCCTGGGCATACTAATGAGGAGAACTTGTCCAGCAGACATCACTCACATTAGGATAGCTGTATTGCATCTGACTCTAGGTGTGGATGTACCAGTACAACTCCTGGCAGAACCAGTTCTCAGGGTTGAGGATAATGACAAAGAACTGTCACCTCTACCATACACAGCTCACACCTGTACAACACACCAGGAAGTAGACATAGCACAGAGCTTGTCTGTGTCCTTGCAGACACTCACACACCAGTTTCACCTGGAGTGCCCATACAGACACACACACACACACACACACACACACACACACACACACACACACACACACACACATACACACACATATCAGTTACATGGGTCACTCATGAGGCTTACAGTTCATTCTGTCTCAGTGGCCATTTGATACTTTATGCAAATGTCTCCCTGTTCTCTTTTTTACTCACACGCACTCACTACCTTTTGTGTCAACCTAGGCCTCCTGCCCCCACTCCCACAACACCCTGTGCAAATGATAGCTGACTTAGTGGTTAGTATATCTGTGTTTGTGATGCTGTTTTGCAAATTGTACTGCTTTCTTACAGGTTTTTGTAATGTGTACATTCCCTCCCAACCTTTTAGACCAATAAAGCTGGACCAAGCCCATAAATAAGTGTGTGACAAAGGCCCAACAATGGGGGGAGCTTCAAAAAATTGTGGCCTTACAAACAGTTGACAGAATAACAGGTTTTGCATTACTGTTTTTATGTTGTATGTTTTTTCTGAGGGCTATGAAATATGAAACTGATATGTGTCATTAGTTTTTTAATTTCATTCTTTAATGATTTGCCAGTAAAAAACTATGAAGCCAAACTGTGGACATTTGGTGAAAATCTGTAAATGTTAGACATATGAAAGTGTGAATATTTGATACATATGTATTCATATAAGGCACTGCTGTCAAGTAAAAGTCCTCCATCTTATACTTACTTACAATACCAAGTAGCAGTACGGAAGGATATGCCATTCCTCTTTACTCTTAGACATTTTTTCCTATTACAGGTTCAACACTTAAAATGGAAATCCGTCAGCTGCAAGAGGTTTAGTTGGGGGTTGACTCTGTCTGATGCTAGCAGTGCACAGCCATTACATAGGTAAGCAAAGGTTGTGAGCATGCCTGGCATCAATGTTACTGTATGTATATGCATAGGGTAAAGGTTTTAGTCGCTTAGGTGGTGAGTGTGTGTGCTATCCATTGCCTCTTGGCCAATGCAAGGTCATATTGTGCACACCTATGTCTGCCTACACCCGCAGCATCTGCTGGTTCCTTACCTGCATGTGCCTGTGGTGATCTTGCCAGTGTTGATGGGATGTGTGGCCTTTCCCTTTGCTGTTCCTGCTGAAGCTGTTTTATGAGGATAATATTGTGATACATGGCAGAGATAGTGAATATTTCAGCACATGTATCGGGATTGTACTGCAGGGCTTGCCAAGATGTATCTAGGCACTGGAACCACGACTTCATCAGCCCAAACACATGCTCTGTGATATTTCTTGTTTGAGGGTTTGCCTCATTATAGCATTCTTCAGTTGGTGTGTGTGCATTTCTGATAGGCGTCATTAGCCACAGTTCCAGTGCATAACCTGCTTTCCCCAGTAAATTACTCTGTGAGATATCTCCCCTAGTAAACATCTCATACAGATCAACTGAACAACTGTGGCAGATATGTGAGTCATGGCAACTGCCTGGGTTGTCAGCACACACATTCAGGATGATTCCCTTAACGTTAGACATTACCTGGCAGTTACTAGAGTAGTAGCCATTTATCTATGTACACTCTTCCCTGTTCCCCAGGTGGTGCTTTGATTTCTATATGTGTGCAGTCTATGGCTTCCAAGACTTCAGGGTAGTGTGCTACAGGGTAGAACTCCTGCATAGTTCTGGTTCTATCCTCAGTTGAAAGAGGGAAAATATATATAGCCACAGGCATCCTGGATGCTGATGCCTGTGACCCCCCCCCACCCCACCCCCAACATTTTTCTCTGTTGGTCTCTGGAAGGTTCCTGTAACTAAAATTCTAAGTGCTACACATACCTTAGTCTCCACTGGAATTATTCCCCATCAGTTTGCCCTTGCTCTTAGTTGAGGATGACAGAGTTCCTGTAGTGTGTCTTTATCCACTCTGTAATGCTTTACAATTTCTGTCTCATGCAGACTGTGAAAAGTTAAACATGGTCTAAACACCCTTTTTCTTCGGGTCTATATCATTTGAGCAAACATTTACTTGAACGAATCACTATTTGTCGAACTGAATTAAGTGAAAGCTCAATTAAGCGAACACTCGGTTAAGCAATTTTTTTTTCCAGGGAAAGGACGTGGTTGGCCAGTGTAGTGCGATTTGCATGTTAGTATATTTAGTTAGGGAGAGTGTGCAAAGTTTTAAATTTAGTTTTGTTTGTTCTGATCGGTGGTGGGCAGCTGTTATTATTTTCCCTGGGAAACTTTTCACTTAACCAAGTGTTTGCTTAATTGAGCTTTTGCTTAATTCAGTTCGACAAATACTGATTTGCTCAATTAAGCATTCACTTAAATGACGTAGACCCTCTTTCTTGGCCGTGGTCTATTAGCAGCAGCTTGTTGCATATAAACATGAATAAGAGCAACAGCACCCCCTAATATTCTTTCTGTGTAGACTAGTTTCTGTGGCTGTATTCCAGTAGGTTTTAAATTTTACAGGGAAAACCAGCACTGAGTCTACATGGTTGCTATATAGCTTCTTGCATAGCTCCTCCATCATGGATTGGTTGATTAGCATGCAGTTCAGCTGCTTGCATATACTATAGCTAACCTGCCATGATGTTTACCTTAATTGTGGGGTTCTACATGGTGTGTAGAGCCACTTCCTGAATACAAAACGGCACACTATTGCGACAAGCACTCAGTACTAATGGACTGTATAGGCTTTATTGAATCTGCACCAAAGTTTTTATTTGTTCATAAGAATCCAATACCTTTATCAGAAAGCACTGCAGAAATTCCACCAGTTGCCAACATACCTCTCACTCAGACTCGCAGAATCAAGCTTGGGTTGGGAGTGTACAGTTAACACTAAATTTGTTTGTTGGAATAGTTGCAGTAAATTCAAGATGAGAGTGGAAGACCTCATTTGAAATATGTTTGACAAACTAAAGGACATAATTTCAAAATTTCCTAAGATAACTGAAGAAGGTCTTATCTTTGAGTTGGTAGTCACCTTGAGTTTATACCTGGCCTTGCAGTCCTTCATGGTGTGCTTGAAGTTTTTACTTATTAGTTTTTATGTCCCTATTATATTGAGGTAGCAGGGATCTGTTCCAAATAGTTTAAAGTTTCCTGCTTTTGTTGCAAAGCTCAAATGCTAGTTTACTGAAACACTTTTTTTTAATAGTGGAGGTTAGTATTTTTTTGTAGAATATTCTTTTTAGGCAGGATCTGTCTGGTTTGGACTCATGTGGGTTTGGTGTGTGACATATTACTTTATAAGTGTAAAGTTGACTGCATCTGCTGATGGAGCTGGAGTTACCAAGGCTGGGAAGTGCTGCAATATTGGCCGGTGTGGAATGGCCATGTTCATAGTTCCTGTGCTAAAAATGGGCAGAGCATGAGGTCTATGTGTCTGGGCAGATTTTAAAGTTACTTTTAGCTCAGTGGAGTGTGCCAGATAGTATTCACTACCACAAAATGAAGACACTAGTTGCATCCCTAGCAAGGGCAAACATTTTACAAAGAATGAATTGGCACAAACATACCAGAAGTTACAACTGGCAGGGTTTCTAAGCAGATGTTATGTGATCCTATCTCGCCTACATTCTGTACTGATGGGTTCGGAGCCGATCCTCGGCTCCAACTCGGCATGCTATACTATAGAACGAAGTCTCTTATTGGCTGAGCTATCCTACATCCCAGGATGCACCACCACTGCTTTCCAAGATCTCGTTTGCCGCTTTACAGCAAAGACGTGGTCTCGGACTTGGCTGAGCTAAGTGCTTTTTTCTTCAAAGAATTTCTGTCAGAAATTTTTGATTAATCTACCCAAAAGCTGTTTTAACAGCTATCGTTGTTGTGTGACTGAGTTTTGGTGATTTTTTTGTGGTAAATTTGTCTTTTTATTTGAGGGAAAGGATCCCGTTTAAGTTAGAGGGGCCTTGCCCTCGCGCGTGATTGAAAATTCAGTGCGAGTCTTGTTGTACTGTGATAGTTGGTCAAGTATCCCGTTTCTGTTAGAGGGGTCTTGTCCTTATTACTTTCTTTAACAAAATTTTGGGAAAGTTTCTTTTTGGTAGTAGAGTTTGTCTGTCAGCATGTCTAAAGAGCACAGACCATCTGGGTTCAAGAAATGCTCTAAATGCAGCTACAAAATGTCCATAACGGACGATCACTCTTTATGTGTGCATTGTTTAGGCCCTAAACATCTTCAGGAGTCATGCAGCATTTGTCACGCTTTTTCCTCCAGAGTCCTCCAAGAGAGGAAAAACAAATTGATTCTAAAAGGGCTTATTACACCTTCTTTTGAGGAGGCTTTATCTTCTTCATCTTCACCTTCGAAGAAAAGAAATCGTCAGCTCCGACCAGCCCGTCGGAACTGACCACAAAGAAATCTCGGCAGGCTTCTCCATCAGCTCCACAGACTTCGGAGCTGAGGGCGGAACGGTCTGCCTCGATGCCTCCAGCCTCGACTCCTCTGGCTTCGGAGCCAATGGCTAGAGGTTCGAGAGGCGGGTCACCTTCATCGGCTCCACTGCCTTCGGAGCCGATGAGAGTTGCCCGCTCAGACTCTTCCCCTTAGGTGCCGAAGTCCTCTTCGGCTCCGAGGGAAATTGCTATGGTTGTGGAGTCTCCCTCGGCACCGATTTTTTATCGAGACGATTCGGAGCCGGTCCCCCAGTCCTTCGGAACCGATGGAGAAGTCGACTCAAACCCGTTCAATCTCTTCTCGGTCTTCGAGGATGTCGGATTCGGACATAGACAGGGTACTTCAAAGGCTGTTTCAGTCTCCAGTCTTCCAAAAATTGGTTTCGGCTCCAGCCCAGTCGGCTGCGGAGCCGATTGCCCACCCTGTTGTCTTGGTTCCTCCTCCAACAGCCTCGGCACCGTTGGAGCCGTTGCTGGTGGAGCCGGTGGAGCTTTTCGGGTCAGCTCCGACCCTTACTCCAACCCCGCCCTTCGGGTCGGAGTTCGGTACACGGACCTCCTCGGTCGGCCCCGGGGGTGACGCTTCGGGACCGATGTTTTCGGTTCCCAGCCTCCCTCTCGGTGCGTCGGCTGCGAGAGTGCTGTCTACTGTTGTGGCTTTGGGGGTCGGACCTTCCCAGGAGTCTGGGGGTCCCGCCTTCAGGGCCATGAGGAGTGCTTTGGCCAAATCCTCCTTGGCCACCTCCACCATCTCACCGGCACCTTCCCTTGGCACGGAGACTGGTTCCTTTGTAGTCCCCCTGTCTCAAGACAGCGGAGCCCTGGGGCCTGAGGTCACCCCCGACGGGGGTTCCCCCCTTCCTGGAGGTCCCTCCGAAGCATCTTCGGAGGAACCCCCAAGGAAGAGACAGTGCAAGAGGAAGCACGTCGACTCCCCTGATGAGTCTCTCACCTCTGACACCGACCTCGATGATGCGGAGGGGTCCCCCAAGTCGTCCTCGGATGATGTCTCCTTTGCGGACATTTTGGAAATCCTGAAGCAACGAGGCGACTGGCAGTCCAAACCCCCTTCTGCTGAGGAGTCGGTATTCCTCAAGGCCTTTGGGGCTCAGCCCTCCGCCTCCTGGGTGTCTCCGCCCTTCGATGAGCTTCTGGATTTGATCTCTCGAAGGGCGTGGGAGCACCCGGATTCTGTGGAACCGGTGCCAGCTCGACCCAATAAATTTCTGTCAGCCCCCCCCCCGAAAAGGAATTTCTCTCCAAAGGTGTGGCTGTAGATGCCCTGGTGGTGGCATCTGCTACCCAACAAGATGTGGCAGAGGCGTCCACGTCCGTCCATCCTCCTAATAAAGAGTCCAGGAGCATGGATCGGTACGGGAAGCGCACCCTTACTTCAGCAACCTTTACTTAAGGTCTCTGAATTATCTGACGCACTTCACCAGACTTCAGAGGGATCTGGTCAAGGAACTTTCAGATACCCTCTCGGGTAACCTACCTGAGCAGTTGGCCCAGACGGTTAGCTCTCAGCTGGCTACCCTTTCATCGTTATCCAACTCGTCCACGAGGCTCATTTTGTATGCAGCCGAGGGGGCGAGTAGAGCGGCGGGAACAGGTATTGCTCTACGGAGACAAGCCTGGCTTCGCCTGTGTCATTTTGCGGAAGCCTTCAAGTCTTCCTTTGCCGACGCTCCCTTCGATGGGTCCTCTCTGTTTGGACCCAAGGTAAAGGACACCTTGACCCGCTGTGAACAAGAGGGTAAGACTTTGACTGCTGTAGGGGCATGGTTTTCCACTCCCTTCAGGCCT
This sequence comes from Protopterus annectens, assembly GCF_019279795.1. Classification (NCBI taxonomy): domain Eukaryota; kingdom Metazoa; phylum Chordata; order Ceratodontiformes; family Protopteridae; genus Protopterus; species Protopterus annectens. The sequence goes on from NC_056744.1 coordinate 1,531,545,891, forward strand.
TATCCCAAGGCTAGAAGAGGGGGGAAAATGTGGTTCCGTAAATCTCAAAAGACTTACTCCTCACAGCAGGGCGATCCCCCTTCTAGAGGCAGAGGAGGGGGAAATTTTTCAGGAAGACGCCGTCCCAGAGGCGGCGGAGGCCTCCGCAACACTGGAGACCGTGAGTCCTTTCGTGGCTCCTCAACCTTCCAGCATCCCTGAAGGATTGCCCGACTGTGCAGCTCCGGTGCCAGTCGGGGGTCGTTTTTTGAGGCACCTAAAGGCCTGGGAAAGTATCACTCAGGATCGATGGGTGCTTCGAATCATCGCCGGAGGTTACACCATCCCCTTTTCTCAACCCCCCCACCATCCCGGAAAATCCCGGACCCGCCACCCAGTCAACGGGATCTTGCAGCCATCGAAATCTCAAAGCTGCTTCAAAAAGGAGTCATCCAACCAGTCCCCCAGACCAGACCGGATTAGGGACTTACTCAAGATTCTTTTTGGTGCCAAAAAAGACCGGGGACTTGAGGCCCATTTTGGATCTCAGCAAGCTAAACCGATCTGTCAAAAAGTCCAAGTTCTGGATGGTCACCTTGCAGTCCATTCTCCCGTTGCTGGAGAAAGGTGTTTGGATGTGCTCCATAGATCTCAAGGACGCCTATTATCACATCCTGATAGATCAGGCGTCCAGCAGACACTTGCGCTTCAGCCTGGGAGACAGTCACTTTCAGTTCCGTGCACTGCCCTTTGGTCTCACCACAGCCCCCAGGGTGTTCACCAAATGTTTGGCGGTGGTGACTGCTCACCTGAGAAGTCTAGGATTCCAGGTGTTTCCATACCTAGACGACTGGCTCCTAACTGCCACTTCCAGGCGTCTACTCTTACAAAACCTAGCAGCCACCATATCCCTAGGCAAATCCCTAGGAATCACCTTCAATTGGGCAAAGTCTGTGTTGCTGCCATCTCAGCGCGTACGGTTTATCGGAGTAGAGATAGACTCAAAGCAAATGCGGGTCTATCTTCCTACAGAGAGGATAGAAACTTTACAGTCTCAAGTTCGAGCCTTGCTTCTCAAACGCCGAGCCCCAGCGAGGATGGTCCTACAACTGTTAGGTTCCATGTCAGCCACCGTCCTCCTAGTCCCCTTGGTAAGGTTACATATGAGGATTCTCCAGTGGCTCCTGTCAGTCCAGTGGTCTTATCAGGATCTCCCTCTCAGTCACCTCATTCTGATAACAGAGACGTGCAAACAGGACCTTCGTTGGTGGCTTCTTTCCTCCAACCTGGATCAGGGGCGACCCTTCGTTCCACCACCTCCAGTGGCCACTTTGACTACGGACGCCTCCCAGACGGGGTGGGGGGGGTCATTACCTGGGCAGGTCAGTCCAAGGCAAGTGGCATTCCGACAAGTCTCCTCCACATCAGCATACTAGAAATGAGGGTGGTGCTTCTATCACTGCAAGCACTACACAATTACCTCCCCCCGGGCATGATTGCCATTCAGTCCAACAACATGTCAGTAGTCTGGTACCTGAACAAGCAGGGAGGGACCAGATCCTACCCCCTTTACAGAGAGGCCATGAAAGTATGGGATTGGGCGATTGCAACCAACCATTTTCTAGTAGCAACTCACATTCCAGGGAGATCCAATGTGATAGCCGACAGACTGAGCAGAACTATTCTCTCCCCCCATGAGTGGTCTCTGAACGACAGAGTGGCAATTCAGATTTTCAGAAGATGGGGAACCCCTTGTTGCGACCTTTTCGCAACCCCCCTCAACACGAAATGCCAGCAGTTCTTCTCTCTCACCCCAGTTCCGGGGGAGATTGCCAAGGACGACCTAGTCCAAGCTTGGCCCACCGGCCTGCTATACGCCTTTCCTCCGGTTCCCCTTCTTCCCAAGGTGATCCAGAAGGCGATTTGCTTGGAGAGCAAGATGATTTTAGTTGTCCCATACTGGTCTCGTCAAGTCTGGTTTCCCTTTCTTCAGAAATATGCACTGGACGGTCCATGGTTCTTGGACCAGGTGCCGGACCTCTTGACCCATCAGTCGGGACAGCATCATCAGTCCCTCCAGTCATTGAGGTTAACAGCTTGGCTCCTCCACTTCCGACCATAGTCAGGAACCATGCTTTGGACCCAGAAGTCATACATATCTTGTCCTCGGCCCACAAGACTTCTACTAAAAAAATGTATAACAGCAAATGGAAGAGATTTGCTATTTGGGCCCAACTCCGGGGATTAGATCCCATAACTGTCCCGGTATCAGAGGTTCTGAAGTTCTTAGCTTCTCTGTTCAATCAAGGTTCTTCGGTCTCTACCATCAAGGTTCAATTGGCAGCTATTTCCAATTTTCATGAGAGCATAGAGCCACCTTTGATGAGCAACAAGTTGTGTAAAGCCTTCATGAAAGGTGCTGGGCTGCTTTGGCCCCCGATATCTCATCCCGCTCCACCGTGGGACCTTAATGTTGTGTTAGGTGCTTTGACCTCTTTCCCCTTCGAACCGGCAGCAACTTGTGACTTGAAATTTCTTTCTTGGAAGACTGCTTTCTTAGTTGCAATTACATCAGCCAGAAGAGTTTCGGAACTTCAAGCCCTATGTGTCAAACAACCATATCTGGTTTTTCACAAGGATAGAGTATCCCTCAGACCGAATCCATCCTTTGTTCCTAAGGTTTGTTTTAGTTTTTGTCTGCAACAGTCATTGGAACTTCCAGTTTTCTTCCCAAAGTACTCAGAGCGGAATACATCTTTCACACCTTAGATGTTCATAGACAATTGCGCTTCTATTTGGATAGGACGCACCAAACACGGAAAACAGATCAGTTGTTGTGTCCTTTTCGGACAATAAATTGGGCAAAGCCGTCACAAAAGTCACTATTGCCAAGTGGATCAGAGACTGTATCAGTCATACTTACTTAATTTCTAATAAAGAGCTTACATCTACTGTGAAAGCTCATTCTACTAGAGCTATGGCTACTTCGACAGCTTTTCATTCTAAGCTTGCCATTAGTGACATTTGTGCTGCGGCTACATGGTCTTCTCCTCACACCTTCATTTCTCTCTACAAATTGGACGTGGCATCTCGGGGGCAAGCTTCCTTTGGTTCCACAGTTCTCAGGAGTGTTTTCCAGTGAGCCACCCAGGAATCAGGTGCTAGGGACGCTGTCCCATCAGTACAGAATGTAGGCGAGATAGGATCACATAACATCTTTTAGTTATGTACTTACCATAACTTTAGATGTTTGGGATCCATCTCGCTACATTCCTAATAACCCACCCTCCTTCCCCCTGCCTTGGAGATCAGAAGAGACCGTATGGTTCGAGTTCAGCCGTTTCATCTTGAAACACCTGGCAATATTATATCAACAGTCTATGTGTGTGTGCATGTATGCGGACAAACAAGATCTGGGGAAGCAGTGGTGGTGCATCCTGGGATGTAGGATAGCTCAGCCAATAAGAGACTTCGTTCTATAGTATAGCGTGCCGAGTCGGAGCCGAGGATCGGCTCCGAACCCATCAGTACAGAATGTAGGCGAGATGGATCCCAAACATCTAAAGTTATGGTAAGTACATAACTAAAAGTTCTTAACTATCAGAAATTGAAGGGTTTATGCTGATATAATTATTTTGTTTTTGGGGTGGTGACTGCACTAGCTGTTGGAAAAAAAGAGACAGATCATATAGTACAGGAAGTTCTCAGAATGGTATGCAGTATTACCATAAAGACACCTTAATGAAATGCAAAGAGGATGAATATCATTATTATGTGATAAATCAAAAAATAATCCTAGAAAGGCTAATAAAGGATTGTTTAATAAAGATAAATGTGAGTTCTTCAAAGAGGAAATTACTGAATGTGGTCTTTTCACTAAAAGAGAGAATATTTCACAGTGGGGATTGTGATAAGGCACCCAAATCCCAGACTGTGTTGAAACTGAGGTCCTACCTAGAACTGCTTATCTACAAACACAAGCATCTACTGATAATTTTGATGGTACTAAAACCACTGAATGCACTGTTGCAAAATGGGTGGCTGTAGAAATGAACAGGGATCGATGAAAGGTCATTATCATTAACCAATAAAATAATGCTGGAAGAAGAGTTTTAATTCTTCCCTGCTCAATAAAGAGGCTGTGTTGCTTCACTTTATGGAATAGATACCATTTGTTTCACAAGTTAACCGTATAAGGCTAAAAGCCCATTTAGATTTGCTTAATGATCACTAACAACAGCTGAATGCAATTATGCCAATAATGACAGGGAATAACGTTGCTGGTTTTGACAATAAAATGTTGAGATGCCACCTCTAAGGGAAAAAAAAAGGTTGATATTGATAATAGACCACCAACTTTTAATGACCACAAAAGAGGCATCACTGTTGACCACATCGTGCTTGTAATGTGGATCATTTTTCATAGCAGCGCATTGAATTCAGAGGTGCAAGGCACCAGGGAAATAGACCATCACATTTAATATATGAGGCTGAAAACAGCATAGCACAATTGATCCATAGGTGTGTTGCACTAACACAAATGAGCAATTACCAATAGCAAATGTCCTTATTCACATGTGATGGTTTAGAGGTGTCAGGTGACATCAAAACTGGTTTGGAGTATAAATTTTAACTTTCTGGAAAGTCTGTTCAGTTTTCACTGTCCATCTGACTTATTCAAGCAGTTTTCCGTTAGGTTTGTGATGGGTCACGCAAATTGGAGAGTAAGTTTCATATAATAACCTGAAATCCCCCAACTTGCCTTGTCATTTGGGGAACTGGACATTCTTTCTATGGCCTCTCTCTATTTTGGGGGTTTGATTAATCCCACCAAAATTATATAACTGAGATACCTTACCTTGCCCATTTCTACTTTGCACTTTGGAGAGTTTACATTGAGCCCAGGCTACCTCACAGAATCCAACCCCACTTGGGAGGAAATGAATCCCACGCTTCCAAGTGGAGGACTATGTTATCCAAATTAACTACCAAATAAGAATTGTGGGGCTTCATTACTTGGCCCATAGGTCTTTGGATCACAAATGGAAGTCCATGGAGAAGGAAGGACAGAACGATGTACTGAAACAAGCTCCCAGTTCTTGATTATGCACCTTTCTCCTTAGTCTCATCAATTAATTTAATCTGCCATTATCCCTTCTTAAGATCTAGGGTAGTCAGAAACTTTGCCTTCCTTATTTGCCCTACCAATTCATTTATTCTGAACAATAGGGTATCTGTCAAACTTGGTGATAATGGTAAGCCTCCTGAAGTCATTACAAAAAGCAGACCGTGCCATACAGTTAGACGTTGCACAGTAGGGCTGTTTAACCACCAGTCAATTCTTCTCTTACTGTTATCTTCAATATTTTTTATCTCTCAACTCCCAAATGACTCTCTAATTGCTTGTATGGGGGGGTCCAGACTTTTCTGCATCATAGAACTTAAGAATATGTCCCTGCTTGAATCATGTAATACATGAAGCAGAAGATATATTCCATATTTTAACCCAAATTTAGTCTGGTGTTTTCGCATGTGTTTCCTTAAATACATTTTCATAGTGTAATATTTTCTCTACAAAGATGACAAATCTATCAGCATCTTGAGGGTTCATGGGATATTGCCATTTCTTAATAATGTATTCATTATATATTTATTTATTAAGGATCTGTTAATTGGGATAGAACATTGGCTAATAGACCATTTTCAGATAGTCTGTGCTACAGCATGTGTTATACAGAGAAAGAGGTTAGTGTAACATTCTTAACAAATTATGTCAGTAGCAGACATATACTTAGCTCTTAAACTTGTCTGTAACAGGTATTTCCATCATGGTATCTATTCTGCTAAGATCCTGCAGATTTATTCATGCTTTTACAATATGCTTTAGTTCAACCAATTGTGCTCTTACTGTTTTGTTCCCAGAGAAAGTCCAGTCATGAAACTTGAAAGCCATAATCTCTGAGGACTTCTGCTGTTGTTAACAGATTATTTTGCACTTTCCAAAAATCACTACAGTCTGAACTAGACGTGTCCATATAATCACAGAGCAGTTACCTGTGAGTTGGCCTTCCAATATTTGGACATATCTGGAATGATCACAAGTGTCCTGGCAGTTCTTTCAAATGTTACCAGCTATGTTTCGGAGCCATCAATGTAGCTACAGCTACCATTCCTTCAGAATGGGTGGTTACTATCTGCAGCAGATGTTCCACAGTAGTCATTTTGTGTCCCTCCATCACACCGCTGGATGGTACAGGGTTAGATACCATCTGCAGCAGATGGTCCACAGTAGTCATTTTGTGGCCCATCACACCTCTGGATGGCTCCGGGGAACAAAACTCAACAGCAGTGGCTTGGTCCTGACACTGGAACACAGGTAGGAACAACATTTTATTTTACTCAAAATCGGGAATTATTTCCATTACGTAGCAGCAACAGCTGGAATCAGAACTTCATTGTCTGAGACTCGTATTATAAATGTTTTCTGCAGCCATCAGATGTACAATTTTAAACATTAGACATTGCATAAATTCTTGTAAAAAAAAGTATAGTTAACGAACAAACATAAGAAAGGATAACTTCACCAGAAGACACACAAAATCAGAGTTCAGATATTCGGTTTGTAAAAATGAACATTTCAGTCTTTTAGGCATTCTTGTGGCAGCATTGTGTCAGGTAGCAAAAAACAATTCTGGTGCTAACACACTCAAATCCACCATACAAAATACTGTATAATGGGTCTACCATTCTTATTGTACTGTCTTACTCTTAAAGTCCTCTATCTGCCTGTTTTATATTTTTCCCAGGCATTGTATTGCCAGAACCACCATGCTGTGTTACAGTGTTTATTTTGACAGCTACCGAATATGAGTACTTTATAGCATTAACCAACTTTTCTATCAAGTTGTAGATGTAAAAAAGGAGAAAAAGCATCACACGCACCACCAAAGATGTTCATGTATATCCATCTGTCCTTGTGGATTCCTATTATAACATTGACATTACAGTATGTCGAACTGCATATGGCTGTGACTGTCTACTATTGAATTGTCGAACATCACTCAGTCGACTATTGTATCGACATTAGGTCGAAACGCATGTCGAAGATTATAATCGAAGAACGGTTTTACCATGGGTCGAGGTAGGGAAGATGGATGTAGTAGGGGATAATACTGTACACCTACCTCGACCCATGGTAAAACCGTTCTTCGATTGATTATAATGTCTTTGACAATTGCGCTTCACTAATGCATTCGACAATACAATAGTCGACCGAGTGATGTTCGACAATTCAATAGTAAACCCTGTGACGGTTTACTATTGAATTTTCGAACATCACTCGGTCGACTATTGTATTGTCGAATGCATTAGGTCGACAACACAATTCTCGCACACATTATAATCAATCGAAGAACGGTTTTACCATGGGTCGAGGTAGGGAAGATGGATGTAGTAGGGGATAATACTGTGCACCTACCTCGACCCATGGTAAAACCGTTCTTCGATTGATTATAATGGCTTCGACAATTGCATTTTCGACCTAATGCATTCGACAATACAATAGTCGACCAAATGATGTTCGACAATTCAATAGTAAACCGGCTATGACCATATGATCACTGTTCCATAATGTCAAAAAGTTAAAAAAAAAAAACAACAAAAATCTGTATTTTGCAGGTGATCAAGTCCTCCCGCACCCACCACACCCATGAAAATTATATATACTATCTCTGAGATCACACTACATTGTGGAAAGTACCACGATTTCCATAGAAAACATTGAATTTTCTGAAAGTCAGTCATATAGTCTTGACCACATAAAGTTCAACATTTTGAAAAGTCAGCCTGCTGTAGGAAACCAGTCCCTTTCGGTGTACAGATGTAACATTCACAAAGCTAGTAAATGGAAAGTACCAGCACAACATTGTCTCTGTGTGCTTATTTCAACAGTGTACAGTATCATGTTAAGTTAGTGTCCCGAAGTTCTGCTGCTATATTTTCACCGACTCTACCAGAGGTAAAATGTTGGCACTGCTACCTTTGTCAGCAAATGTGTTGCTGCAAAAACTATTGACAGCACCCCCAAAATACAATGATTTGATAAAATACTTTTATGTGACTAGTCACACAGAAAGTAGAGTTTTGTATAATTGGTCAAACCGAAAATAAACTTATTATGTTACAACACTTCATGGAACTACTCGCCCTTCACCTAAATACGTTGCCTAATTTAATTTCTCCAAATCTTTTGGGTTTCTAATACCATGATGGGAATTGACCCCATTCCTAAGTCAAAGAATGATAAAAGTTCATGAAATTAGTATTGTTTCAGTTTTTGATGTCAGCCAGAAGTGCTCTATGCAGCGCCGCTGTGTCCAGTAATGACTCCTGCAATTCGTATGGAGTTACATGTATTGGTAAGCAATGTCTTTCAGCTTCTCCCATAAGGAGTCGTCACAGCAGATCACCAGTCTGCAGATTGATTGGCAGTGGAGTTTTTACAGTGGCAAGTTGCCAACTTGGCATACATGCACGCACCTACCTGCATGTCTTTAAAACTCACTCAACCGGAGGGAGGGCATACAGAATCTGCACAGAAGGTGCTCCAGCCAAGAACCGAACCAGAGAACCTCTTGCTGTGAGGCAACAACTAAACATGATAATTTGTTAGGAAATGCCAAATTATATAAACAGGCATTTCAAGTAGTCCATGGATATTCTAATCAAACGAAATGTATCATCATAAGTTGTAGATCCTTTTTGCAGCAAATACAGGGTTTAGACAATGCCATTATGCTAAATACTGCAGGTAAAGCAATCTCTACATAAAAAAAACAGCAAAAATGATTAAGCAAAAGCATTTACTGAGTACAGGTGGAAATGTATGCAAGATTTTTACAAATGAGTCAGTAGATGATTCTTAAGTAGCAGTAGTCGGAAAGAAACCAACCCAGAGACACTGTCTGCTTCCTCTGGGTGTGACCTGTTATTTCTGTAAACAATTATAATATAGTAAGGAACAGTCTACAAAATACTAGGAATGGAAAAAAAAAAAAAAAAAAAAAAAAAAAAGAGGGAAGACATCCACCTCCTGACAATAATCGGACTAAGACTAAAGAAAGACTATATTTTGGGGCCAAAGGTAACTCACAGGGTGTAGTTAATGCAGTTGAATTATACCCTGTACAGCCTTTATGGACAGCAGTAGTTAGTGCAAATCTACCTTTGCCTAATACTTTTATAGATGACTTGGTGCCTCTACAGGATACAATCCCTACAGCCTCCCTCCACATAGTTTTGCCAGAACCTTCAGTACAACAGGTACCAGAGGCACAGACAAATACTAGCCTTGTCCGCTGTGTCAGCTTGGAGCAAGCAGATAAAGATCACGTGCAAAATATTCAGCTAGATGTCCAGGGCTGTGACACCCATGCCCGGCTTAGCTACCTAACCTCTTTAACCCAGGAAAATGATGGTAAACTGTGTATAACATTCTGGGCATAGAGGCAGAAATTAGACATGGTTCTGATTGACACTGGAGCAGCACTTCCAGTTACTAGCAGAAATCTGCATACAGATGCTTAGTCAACATAATAATCTAACAGAATGTGCCAGGTCTATTAAAAAAAAATCAAGTTTCATTTTTAATACACCCTCAGTGTGACTCCACCATACTGGGTACAGATATAGTAAACACCTTTGCAGTAACAGTTGATTTAGTCAACAAAGTACTTTGGAGAAACAAGACAATGGCTTTGTAGTGTAATGCTTATGATTTGTCAGGATAAGAAAAGTTCCTAGCATCAGTGCTAAGCTTCAGATTTAAAACATCTGCTCAAACTTTTTCCAGTCTTTCAGCACAAAGTAAAACAGATTCTGGTTTGATAAAGCAAAATATTGGTAACATTTATAAATACACGTGTAGATTCTTTTTTTTTTAAGACCAGTTGCTCTTATTACTATTGGAACTGTCTAGGTACCTTTCTTCCACATGGCTCTCATGTATAACTGCAAATCTTGATACTTTAAGACTTTGTGCCTCTCTGTATGCAAGACACTGTAGTCACTGGGTGTGGTGATTTCAATGATAAATGCCACTGTTGTCTTCCTTTCATGGCCCACTACATCTGGTTTTCTAGCATCTGTCTTTTGAACTGTTGGTAATGGGTGATCCCATGTGATGTAGACTTCATCATTTTCTTTGATGCCTTGTGGCTCATGTTTCCAATGTTTTTCAATCACTTCAGTACCATAATGTTTGCACAATCCCCAGTGCAACAGTCTTGCCACATTATTATGCCTTTCAGTATACAGTCCTTCTGCCATTAGTGTGTCACAACCAGCAGTGAGGTGTGTTACTGTTTCCAATTCTGTTTTACACAACCTACATTTATCTGTTTCTCCCACGTGTTCAATGGTAGCCCACTATCTTCGCCCACCAATATTAACCTTTGAACTCACCTGACCTTAACCATTCCTGCATTCTATCCAGATCAACATGAGGTTCTTCCAGAAGTTTTCTATACTTACAACTATATTTATGCATTTTCCACATTTCTTGCCTTCTCATCTGACCCTTCACCTTATGTTCATTCTTTTGCTTTTTGGCACATTCAGTTGCTGCCTGTTTTTTATCCACTTCTGGTTTGATTTCCATTCCTGCTTGATGCCAATATGCTTATGCTAGACTAAGCAGGTTAGTCATTTTTGATATATTCTCCTCATGTTTCAAAACTTTCACTACATTTGCGTCTTGTGAGGTTAGCAGATATGTATGCAGTCCCACGATTGCTGATCTATACATGTTGCCAATTTCAAGGAGGCTCATACCTCCTTCAGAACGGGGAATATATAATCTTCGTATGCACTAATTTTTATAAATCATTTGGTGGACATGAGGCATCCTTTTTGTTTTCCTGTCTAATCTATCCAACACATTTTGGGGCCAGTCAATCGTTACTACAGGAAGGGCAAATTAGTTTATAGCTTGAAATTTGTTCCTAGATGTCAATGCTGATTTCAGGATTAATTTAAGTCTTCTAAAATATTCCTTACTAAGTTTTATTCACATTTGTTCATGTTTTATTGTTGATTCTCCATCAGTTCCCAAATATCTGTAGATTCCCTCTTGCTCAAGTTCTTGTATATCACATTCTTGTCCCCAACTGGTTTTCTTGATGCTGCAGATTTCCTGCTTTGAAGGTTGCATTTGTACATTTATCAAGACCAAATGACATCATCTGAAAAAAATTTGACAACTTGTGATTGTGCTTTCAGTTGCCCATCTGATGAGCTATATAGTTTTAAATCATCAGCAAAGAGAAGATGAAAAGTCTTTACACTCTGTTGTTTTCTAGGAGCCAAATTATAGCCATGGCCAAGGCTAAGTAGACAGCTTAATGGGTTAAGGGCAAGACAGAACAGCAGTGGTGACAGAGTCGTCGTCGAATATCCCCCATTGAATTTTTATCCCTGGAATAATAATCTGTCCTTTATCATGCTATAATTGCAAAGTGGTTTTATTGACCTTCTGCAGTCTATTTCTTTCATTGATCTTATATGTCTTTCCATCTCTACCAAATCAAGTAACTCTTCTCTTAGCTCATTTTCTTCTAAACTGGGGACACATTTTTATTTTCCATTTCCTCTAGGCATTCTATAGAAAGTTCTACAGCATCTTCCTGTGGCACATTCTGTTCAGTTTCATCCCATGCCATCCGTTGCTCTGTCATATGGGAACTCACTGGCCTATCACTCCTCAACATTGACTATGTCAGTGTTTCCACAGTTTCCTGTTCCTTCTCTTGCTGTCCAGTTTCAAATTAACATTTATACTGGTTTCCTGTGGAAGGATCCAAAATATCTTCACATGACATCTGACCAGTTGTTTCCCATTCCACTGGTTTCCCCTTAATTTGGATGTCCATTGCTCTATCCTGTTGTGGTACTTTCTGAATTAGATTTTCTACACTGAATCCTTCACTTTGCAGGTACTCCATAACTTCAGTTTCTGCTTCTTTAACTTCTCCATTACTAATTTCTTTTTCTAGTTTTCCTCTTTGTCTTCTTTTCTGTATTGAACAATTTTCCTTGTCCAAATTCCTTTGCCTGTATTTCTCTTCAAATAACTTTGGTGCTGCCCTTTTTGTATTGATTAGTTTTGCTTTCTCCTTTGCATATATATTACACCATATTAAATCTATTTTTTCTTTATCATATCCATATTTCTTCTTAAGATGTCTCCTGATCTTCCAGTTTCTCCTGACTCTGGGGACTCATTCCATCATGCTCTGATGTAACCTGTGTCAGACTTTCTACACTAAATCCTTTACCTCACAGGTATTCCACTTCAACTTCTATTTTTTTAACTTCTACTTCACTAATCATCTTCTTTACATTCTCTCTTTGTGATGATATTTTTTCATTGGGAAATGTTCCATATCTGGATGCCTTTTCCCATATTTCTCTTCAAATATCTTTGGTGCTGCCCTGTTTATATTGATTAATTGGGCTTTTGCCTTTGCATAAATATTGTACCATCTTTCCCATGTCCATGTTTCTTTTTTATACTTTTCAAAAATCTCTAAGTTTTGTTTCTTGGCCTATATACTGTTTTTCAGAAATCTGTTGTATTAATGAACACAATTGTTTATTTGAGGCTTCGGACAGTTTTTCTTGTGAAGTATTTTTCTTTCCTCCAATTTCTCTCAATCTTTTTGTATATCTTGTTTCTGGAAATTCTGTGCTTTTTGCATAACAGTAACAATACATAATTTCTTTCTTATCCTCAACAGTCCACTGTATCATCTTTATGGCTCTTCTTTGGCCTATCAGTTTTTGTGATTTTTTTTATATACTGCTGCTTCCTTATACAATAGGGGGCCATCCTCCCCCTGGGCCTGGCCTAGCCCTATTGTAGGAATGTTTCCATATTTTGAGGATTCTACACTGTTATTTTTTCCAGTCCTGGCACCAGTGCACCTGTCAGGATTCAGCACTTTTTTTATTCTGGGTCTTGGCACCCAGCTATTTTTGACCTACTTCCATTCATGATATGTGTTATATAAATGCAGTCTATATATAGCAGTGTCATCTTGGTGAGATTGGTCAAAAAGACGGTCCACCTTGTGAAGGTATTCACCAAGACTTGATGAATTCAGTTTCAGCAACACTCTTCTCCTTTGCTTGCTGTCTTATCTCTCCATTTGGACCCAAAATGCCTTACTGTATGCATGACTGCTGTCACATACTTTTTTTGCAATAGTCAGGTATGTGTGTATGTGTGCTGGAGAGAATCTGACAGCTGTATCTTGATGAGTGCATATGGAGTTTAAGTTATATTAATTTTGTCCACATTAATTCACTTCCCAGATACTGAATTAACAAAAGTACCATTGTTGTTGGGCTTGTATTACTTGTTAACTTTCCAACAAACTTTACAAGAAAATCATACTAAATAACAAAATAAAAGTTATGTGACCCTCTTTCTCTCTGAAAATACACCTACAGCGTAGCATCTCAAGGATAGGAAAGAGAAAAAAAAACTAATGATTAAGAATCCAGAAGCTATGTAATCCTCTTAACCTACAGAATAGCACACAAAAGCTCAGAGAATCAGGTTCCTGTACTGCAACAAAACTCTAATCATGCAACTCCAGACCAGTATCTACATATATACTAGCTCAGCAGCAACAGCTATAAATTACATTTTATTTACCAGGTGTATTTGGGACTTAATGGGGGCGGCCATGGTGGTGCAGTGGTTAGCGTTGCCGCCTCACGGCAAGAGGTTCTCCAGTTCAATCCTCGGCTGGGGTGCCTTCTGTGTGGAGTCTGCATGTCCTCCCTGTGGTCGTGTGGGTTTCCTCCCACATCCCAAAGACATGCTGTAGATGGATTGGACACTCCAAATTGGCCCTAGGTGTGAGTGTGTGCACGTGTGTGTGCCTTCTGTGGAAGGTTGGGTGCTGGGCTGGCAACTCAACACCATAAAACTCCACTGCCAATCATGAGCGGACAGGTGATCCGCTGTGGCGACCCCTAACTGGGAAAAGCCAGAAGAAGAAGATTTAGGGCTTAATGATAAACAAAACCTAGCTCTGTTTCACAAGTCACTGCTCACGTTTAAAAAATGCCTAATGATTTTCAATAAAACGAAACTTATGTTGGTCTGGAAAAACAAGCCACACCTGTAATTTTAAACAGTATTTCCGGTTTAGTTTTGTTTCCTTTGAAAGGAGAACTACAAAATTGTTGTATTATATGAATTGTAACTGATCTGAAATAATTAGTTTTGTGTTGTATCTCAAATAGTTATGTCAAAATAACGATTGAATGTTTTTTCTTGTAAATCCTTAGTAAGCAGTCACTTCACTTAGGGAATCTTTTCTCACTGATATAAAAGTTCTCACAACTTAAAGTAACATGAAGGTTATAATCTTCCTACACTCTAATTCACTTTTAGTTTCCAAATGAATCATTTGTAATATATGAACTGTTAAGTACAGTTGTGTATGTAGACTTAGGACACTCAAATTTTCACTGCAGCAGTAGTCTTAGCTATTATGGGTTATATGCTACCAAGCATATTACAGCTGGCCAGCTTCCAAAGCTTAAGGGTACTTTCGATTTGCCCAGACTGCTGACAGCTCAAGCAGGGGTTGAGAAAACCAGCAGTTTGTCTGCCAAGCTCTTCAGAGCTTTAATGCCAACTGAAAGAAGAAGGACTCTGAACAATGTCAGTGCTAGGTAAATAAAAAAAAAAAATCAGTTTCCTCACTGTGGCAACAAAAATCATGCAAAAGATAAGAGAGTGAAGGAGGAGAGGCTACTGCAGCAGTGATCATTGAAGTGTTTACTATTATTGGTACGTTTTCCAGACTTCCAAACAAGCAGCAACACTAGTAAATATGTAAACACATTTATTAATATTTACATCTATGATTTTTTTGTATCTTTTTTGAGTTACCACATAGGAGAGCAATGCATTTGCTGATTGTCATGAAGCAAATGCAACTGCAAGACGCAAAGAATTAAGTGGCATTGCTGGTACCTGAATTCAGGCTATCCTGAATGCAGCCATCACACTGCAAAGAATGTAATTTTTAAAAGTTCCGTAGTAGCTAACATTTTTGAGCATATTATGTGAAATAGATTATATGAATTAATTTACCTTAGTAAAAGCATGTCACCACCTTTCTGCAATAATAAGAATATTGCAATTCATTCTATTTACTCACACTTAGAGAAAAAAATAAACATTGTTACTTATAGTATGTACTTAGCACAGTCATCAAAATTGCTTACAGGCCTGGTGTTGCTGGCCATTTTCCCTAATCCAGGAGTTGCCAGGCACACACAGCTTCCTTGCTGTCAAACACTGACCCTGCAATATGCTAATAAACAATGACTGATTCTGTTGATTTAGGTTCATAGATGTATACTAGGCTAATGGCCCTGGAGCCTTTACAAGCCTAGCCCATAGGATTACTCTGGCATCATAACACCTGACCTTAGTTCCCAGTGCCTCTGTCGAGTAGAGCCACTGGAGTGATCCCTGGGGTGAATTTTCTATTTCCCATCCACTCATCAAGATTTCTCTTGAAGAGGGCCAGTGAGGTGCTCTGCTTGACATGTGTGAGAAGTCTATTCCATAGCATGGGCAGTCGCTGGGTTATGAACCTGTCCTTCCAGCATTGATTGTGGTAATGAGGTTGAGGTCTCTGGAGGGTGTGGTGTGGAGGGATTGGGATTTCTTTAAATGTAGCATTTCTAACAGAGCTGGGTCAGACATGGCTTTGTAAGTCAAGCAGAGATTGCCTCCAAGTAGACTACTGCCCCTATTCTTTCTCCACCTTTTGTGCCTCAAGCTGACCACAAGATGCATGGCTGCACCATTTATCCTTAATTATCCCCTGGGGGTGGGACTGCACCAATTGTGGGTTGATCAGGGGAAGTGGAGGAAAGCAACCTGTGGTGTCACATATGCTGGTCCTGCATGTCAGGGAGGATTTTTGTTTTGTATACCCTATCTAGGTTTGGCTAATGACATCACACACACACATCACTGCCTGCAATGGCAGCTCACTTCACCCACCCCAACCTTTTACTCACCTCTCAAGTTAATATTTCAGACCTGAATTTATATTTCTTGTCTTATATCATGTGTTTCTTATTATTACTTATGATGTCATTGCCTGATATTGATTTATACTTGCCAATAGTTGAATTCTTATTTTAACCTTTTATTTACATTGACATACATTATATACAAGATGTTTTCTGCTGCTTTCTGTTATATGGTATCATCCAAGTGTAATGTAATAGAAATGTTCTCTCTAGCCTTCCCTGAAAACAAGCTTCCACAAGGAGCCTCCTGAACAGCAAATGGAAAGATTGTCATATGGTAGATAGATAGATAGATGTGTAGACAGATAGGCACATAGAAAAGTAGAGACAGGTGTTTCAGATGTAATTACCTACAAAAATCTGTGACTGGATTAAACACTGGATGAGCTAACACTAGAATGGGAAACAAAATAAACATTGATAACAGGCAACAAGCAGGACAAGTGTATGACACACAATTTATTATTGTTGTTTGAGCACTCTTCTAATAACAGTTAAAACAAGTTTATTGAGTACAGTCTTAAAAAAACAAGCTTAATGCCTATATGAGTAATAGAAATATGTCATGGAATCTATCTGCCTACCTACCTACCATCCTATTTGGTAACAAGATTAAGTGGACTATCTATCTACCTTTTTGGTAACAAGATTATGTGGACTTGTTGTGGTGCCTTTTCTGTCACGATCTGGGCAACAAGGGCAAGGGCCTGGTCCTCCATTCAGCAACTCAACACAGATATGACATACCCTACGAGCTTATTCTTCCACAACAAAAAGATCTGACCTTCAATTTATCTCTGGGTTTATTCCTCCTATCCCTTCTAACCAATGCATCATCTTATTCCATGTTGCAAATACACAAAGCACTGCTAGGTGTATAAATGAAGTATTCAACCAAAAAATAAAGATAAGTATTCCACAAAAAAAGGCCAATACTTCAACCATAGGCAAATGAATCTCAACGCCAGTCCATTCAGTTTAAAATGAAGTAAAACAAACTTTAATCTTCCATTGAGCTCAGTTAAACAAGGTAAGCGCTTTCATGGTTGTATCACACCACTTCATCATGGTCTGATGAAGTGGTGTGATACAACCATGAAAGCGCTTACCTTGTTTAACTGAGCTCAATGGAAGATTAAAGTTTGTTTTACTTCATCTTATTCCATGTTAGTTGTGTGTTTGTGACTTGCAATGACATTTCACAGTCTTATCACACTCCCAGCTGCCCTGCTTTATGCTGCATTGCAGCAACCACTGATCAGTTATGCTGTCACTTCAGCAATGCCTTCATCACATCCCTATAACTCAGTC
Source organism: Protopterus annectens (assembly GCF_019279795.1). Classification (NCBI taxonomy): domain Eukaryota; kingdom Metazoa; phylum Chordata; order Ceratodontiformes; family Protopteridae; genus Protopterus; species Protopterus annectens. Next base: position 1,531,563,309 of record NC_056744.1, read on the forward strand.
ATTCTCATCTTACCCCTGCATATCTACACCCCTTACAACTGTCTGTGTCATCATCTCTATTAATCTTTGTTTCTTCCTTTTGCAATTTCTGCAGTTGTTGTATATATTTATTTCCTTAATTTGACAGCCTGACTGCACAATAACACCCTTTTCAGTGGTGTTCCAGGGAGAAAAGCTCCACAATTAAATCAAATTTACAGACACGTAAAACATATACCACATACAGCAGTAGCTTTGATTTGTCAAGTATGTCTGAAGATTTGGATAGTCCAGATTTTAGTGGTACAACTGAAATGTATTTCCAAACTTTTACTTCATCCCTCCCAAAATGTAAATTATTTTTAAACGTTCTAAGTTAATAGCACCAGCTTTTAAAATGTGTCTCTGATTTGGGGCCTGTTCTCTAATAACTGTTTTGTTCTTAACTCACTGAGGTAAAAATGAGAGGTATCTTTGTGTATGTGTGCTCAAATATATATTATTTATATATGTCCACACACAACACAAACACACACACACACATATTTATATAGTTATATGACAGTAAATGGACTACCGAAATGATTGAAACTCAGTGCATCAAATTCTAACATGTTGAATTGAACGCTATATACACAATATGCACCCCAAAAAAAAACATGAGTGAAAACCAAATCACAAATATCAATGCAGTAGGAAAGAAAATTAAAGGCAGTACCCGCTCTGCATGTTCTTAACACAAAGAAATGGTCCTAAATCACTAAGTCACTAAAATAAGAAACAAACAAAAAATTATGCAGGTGAACTTGCACCCTTCCCATGTCCTTCATACTTAATGCTAACCTCATGATCATACATCATTAGGAAAAAGAAAGAAAAATCTCCAAGCCCCACTTTTTCACAATCAACATAAAACTACCAGTTTAAAACACTATTTGAGGAAATAATGATTAGACCAAACAAGACACAACATCACTGCATTGATAAAACAATGCTTCATTAAAACAAAGGGGCTCCTGTCTAACTATCTATCTAAAGGCTAAAAAGGTCCCACAGACAAACCATTCTGTAACAACTGTAAGAAAAATCCAGCCAATCTAGGGATTTCAGTGTGTGATACCTTAAACCTATCCAGCCAAGCTAGGGATTTCAGTGTGTGATACCTTAAACCTCCTGTACTCGTGTAATGGAAGCCTGTGGTATATGTGCAGATGACCCTTTAAGGACATCAAGTATTTCAGCAATATGGTTTCTGAATGACCAAGACTTTTTTTTTTTTAAACTCTACTTTTTAAGTGCACACGTGTATAAGGTAAGTGGATAGTTTGACTATACCTCAGAAACACAGGGTCTTGAAACCTACCTGATGCCCATAAACATTAAGGTGCTTGCAAAATATTCAAACTCCTTAAAGTGAAACATGCATGTCCACTGATATTGGGGTTTCTTGGTAGCTTAGGTATTTTATTGCAGTGATCTTCATAGTAAGGAATCTCTGAAGTGTTTGTAATTTTGAATGTCCCCTCAAACAGAAGGACTTTCTGCCAACTGTCAGCACATGAGGATCAAAGAAAAGGCAACTATCAACCCATGCTTCTAGGACTCTATCTTCATTCTGAAGAAGGATATTTGCCTTCTTGACTTTTTGATAACAACTAATTTCCAGGAACCAATTCTGGGCTTCCATCTGCACACAGTCATTTGTCTGTAACACAGATAACCTATCAGGAAGTCATTAGCTATGCACCAGATTGTTATCCTGTGGGGCTCCAAACATGTTGAGGCATTACATCAGAACCCAATGGGCTACCACCACCCTGCTTTTTTTTCTTCTCCCAAATGCAGAAAAGTCCAAAGTTTACTGAGCATGACTATTTGTGTTTCTCATACACACAGTGTCTTTCTTTGCTAAGTCATCACGACCAATCACATTATTCACAGCCTCTGGTCATTATACTGACTGTAAAAACTTTGGCAGACACTAATGCATTATCAGACTTCTTCCATTTTGCATGTTATTTCACCTGAAGTGTAGCTGAGAACTTAAATAGCATAACAAATGAAAACGAAGTACCTATAGCCAGCAGTACCATGAACTTCGACTTTATTAGACAAACACTAATACAAATAAATGCTTAACTTGTTCCCCGTGTTTTTCGTCAACCATGTAACTTCTTCAGCAAAAACACACACCATAAAATACAGCCCCTTATAGGCATATTAATCCCACACAATTCTCCAATCACACTGAAACCTCATGCTGACTTATTCATTCATAAAATGATCACAAAGGAAGCCTTAAAAAGACATATAGAAAGAGTATCATTCTAAAAAAATAACAGTTATTTACATCAAGCCTACATTAAAATATGTTGTATAAACCCCTAATAAATACTATCCTCTCATATTATAAAAAAGGTAAAATCATTATACAAATTTATAAACATACAAAAACTATCATATATATATATATATATATATATGTGTGTGTGTGTGTATGTGAGCACTAAACAGTACAAGAGCACCTTCGTGTGGCAAAAATAATTGCACCTAAACCATATCTAATATTTCCAGGACAAAAACTTTTTTAACTGAACGACCTTATGCCCCTAACCTTTATATAAAATCATACTCATATTTATTCATAGAATTTTTTTTAAAAAAAAGAATCGCAACCATTTTTTCAGTCTTGTGGCTCTTAAATTCAACACAGGTACCATAGATATATGCTCATTTAACTTAAATAGCATAGCAAAAGTTTTACAGTAACATAGAACCTTTATTTTTTCAAATGTCTTTCTTTCTGATATGATCTTAACAGAATAATCTTGGTTTAATATATACCTTGCAATGACATAGTTGTAAGTCTCTTCTTTCTCTCACCACTGCTAACAACACTTCCTTTCCTTTCAAGCTTAACAGTCACAATATGATTTGTATCCATTGCTTACCCTTATTAGAAGGTGATGTTAAGGAATGAAGGACTCTGTCCACAATTACATTCTACCAAATCTGCAAAGTTTTATGTAGCTGCTCCTGCAAAAAATGCTGCAGTGTCCTTCTCTTCCACACTATTGCAATGCCACAGGTCTTGTAAATCTTCTATCCTTTGCTGCAGATATCAGATTGTTGTTTGCTGCTCCCTCATACTTGCCTATGCCTCCTAGATATTCTCATTTAGAGAGAAGGATGTCTCCAGGGGCTGCATTCTGGTCATAAATTTATTGATATCTTCCTTGGTCTGCTTGATAGCTGCTTAATCACTACATTGTCATGATGACCTCTGCACTAGCTAGTTCAGCTGATCAGATCTGCTGGCTTTGGTTAGCTGACACTGCTCCTCTCCGGTCCTTGTTAGTGGTCAACTAGGCCCATCACAAGTGCCATGTACTGTTCCAGCTAAACAGCCCTTGTTTTTTATCCACCCCCTTAGTCTGTTGAGGCTAGAGCATTTTAATATTGCAGTTAGATTCACTTTTGGCAACTTGTGCTTCAAATGCTTCATATTTTAACCAGAGTGGATGTGAGCTATGCTCTCATAACCCAAGTTATGTGCTGTTGCTCTACCCCTGAATAGTTTTAATTTCTGTTTTCTTCTGTTCACACTTTTGTGCTGCACTTAACCGATCACACTTTTAATGCAGTTTGCTTGTTTGTTTATCGTTAGTTTATTTTTGTTTACTGGGAAAGTCCATCTGGGTTATATCCATTTGCAGTGGAGGCCTGGGGAGAAAAGCTCCATTTGTTTACATTGCATTATATTTAATTCCAATTAAACACAGAGTAGTTGCATTTCTATTTAGATTTATACACATATAGTAGTTACATTATACATTCTAAGATTTTACAGAGGTGGAAGTTACTAAAGAGAAAGCCCACATGCAACTTAGTGGATTGTACAGGCAGCAGTTATGTATAAAAATTGTTTTGTCATTTCAGGGAGAGGTTGAGAGTATTCTGTTTATGTAAAATATTTGGAGAATATGGTATGGTGAACACAAAGTCTTGTGATGAGAATGTACAGGACCAGGACTGGTAAAGATGTTGTTTAAGCAGTGGTTTAAAACTATTGAATTTGTTGGAGAGTTTTATTTGTATGAGGATACTATTCCAGAGTTTAACAATGTATTGGGAGTACAGCGAGTCTCCTGCAACATTATTTGACTTATTTGTAATTAATAAGAATTTGTTACTAGAACAGAGGTCCCTTGCTGAACAGTAAGGCAGTAATATGTTTTTAAGAGCAGGGCATTTTTCTGGATGATGTATGACTTTGTGTGCTGTAGGTAGTTATGAATATGTTAGGTAGTTGTGCAGATTAACCCAGTTTAATTGCTTTAAGCTATAATATGTTTACAGCACACATATGGGAGGGCAGTGGTTAAAACTGTACTTTTAAATAGTCCATAAAAAGTGTGTTATGTTTTGTTACTAAATGTCTGACCACATCAAATAGCTTTCAGATTAACACCGAGTTGACTGACCAAGAAAACTTATCTCACTAGGTAAATGGATTTTTATTCAGTTGTTATACCTTGAATCATTAGGTAATACAAAAGGTTATTTTTGTCTTATTTTAATTTCACATAATAGAAACCTGGATTGCCGAAAGATTTTTCCTCGTGTTAGGCAGACGATATGCAATTTCAGCACACTTCTTTGACAAATTCTGCATCAGCAAAGCTACCCGTTTTCTATTACATAAACAGTAACATGCATTGACATAGGCTTGTCAGCACAAACTAGTAGGACAGTTGCTTCATAAATGGAAAAATGATTAAAGTGCAAAGTGTAGACTTTAGCATAAAATTGCTTACTCATCTGTAGTTGCTGTAAAGGTAGCATTAATGTACAATAAGCACTAAACTGTAACGTTGTATAGCCAAAGTTAAGTTGTTAGGGAAAAAACTTACAGAGTTCTTATGTCATGATTTCTTACAACTCATTCAAAACTTTCTGTTTTATCAGCAGTAGTAACCACACTCCTATTTTAAAAATGATAGCTTATATTATAACCATATCTTATTCAGCAAACAACTGCCCAACTATAACATATGATTCTTGCAGATAGAAACATGAAAATAGTTGGTCATAAAAACATAGTCAGAGAGTATTGTTTTATACATGGCTATATTTTGTTTATTGTTTTCTTTACTGTGGAAAAGCATACCTGTATAGTATCATAGCATTATTAAGGGTTCACATGGGTAATCAGGTTTTTACTATCATGAAATGAAAGTACTAAATATCACATTGTCACCATCATCTAACTATGAAAGCTGACTGCCTGTCCTGAGAGGTTTGACGAAGATGCAGAGCAGGATATCATAAAGCAGCATAAACTACATCTGCATGAATGTCTCTTCCACCTTCTGGGCCTCCCTTTCCTTAAATTTTCTTCACTCTTGGGGTGCTAGTCCTCAGCAATGAGTACAGTCATTGTTAATGATTAAAATAATCTTGCCATTATCTCCGGGGTTGTGCAACCTTGAGGTAAAATAAGTAAGTAGTAGTGTTTACAACTGACACATTGGGAAGGTGTGGGGGTAACCCTCTGGTGTTGATGATGATGATTAATGCATTAAAAGTGCACTAATTACTCTGATAGCAGTTCTGTAAATCTCATTGTGTGTATGAATCATGTAAATATTATAGAATATGTGTAAATACCTCTGTAATGCAAAATAATTATTTGTGCAGTGCTACTTTTAATTGTACGATTTTTTTCAGTTGTATCATTAATGTATTTGTAGCAATGACACAAACATTCTTACAAGTGTATCATTAGGGTATATGTAACAATGGTGCCTAATGCTCAAGAATTCTTTTTACAGAAGTCTTATGATATATAAAGCAATGTAGTTAGACAACAATGATATCTAATGCCCTAATGCAGCACTATAAATTCTCACTGTAAGTTAGCTCAGATCATGGCTGAAGAGGGTCTGTGGATCAATCCACCAACCAGGTGACAAAAGTTAAAATAAGTAAATAGGGCTCGGACCTAAGATGGTGTTATGGTGTTATCCATTTAAATAACAGGATCATTGGCTTTGGAATTCTGGTTTTGTAAAAGGAAAGAAGATGTGGTCCTCACATATTTGTAATAAGTTCCATCACAAATTTTGTTACTTTCACCTTTAACACCAAATGGCATTTGAAACCTTATTGTGAATATAGAACTGCCTTCATATACTTTGATGCTTCACTGAACATCAACAATTTACAACTGTTTTTAACAATGTAGCACTTTATTGAGAAAGAAAATAAATTATGCCTTTATAGTTAGCCAATCTAGCTACAACTTGATTCATAATAAATGGAACAAGCTGCTTAAATTCAGTATGTGCACCATATGAAGCAACCTTTTAACACAAATTGTAAAATCCCATATTTACATGTACTGCTCACCATAATGGTCTCCATCTTGCAAGCCACTAGCTGGTTAGATCATGTTGTTTGTGAGCAAAATGTTATACATATAGGATATAATCATATTATTATCACTTTCAGAAGTTTAAAAATATCTCCTGGTACAGACACTGGGACTCATAGACTTGTCCCAGTACTGCTGTGTGATTAATGTTTATAGACTAAAGATTATTAAAATATCTGCGATTCAGCATATTTCCATTATAGTCCAAGGGAGAACTGCCCCTCCTGACATCTGCCTCTGGACAGACGTTAGTGACAAACAGTCCAAGTACTCAGTAGATAGTATTGTGTATGTATACAAAGTGGGAGTATGTGTCGTCCTGTGTACATTCAGCAGTGTTTTGGTTTAAACCAGAAGCTAAGAGCTGTTAGGCACTCATTTCTAATCTGCAGATATTCTGTTCATGCCATGGCCCACTACCAGCATGAATCTATCATGAAACCCTCACTCTTTTAACTTGACTGGAAGGATTGTGCCATTTGTCAATTAGATAAAAATATGAATGGTAGTAAGAGAACCTTTCAATTTTTTTATTTACCTTGTATACATACAGACAATTTGGAATTTCTACAAAAGGCAGTTGGTGAGTAGTAGAGCTAATCAAGTATTCTGCCATGAAATTTTATATTTACAGTTGCAGAGTACGATAAAATAGTTTAAGTTGGAGTTAGTGCTAGACCTGGATGGTCAGTGCTAAATATTTGTTTCTAATATTTGCAGATCCTTGAAATATAGTAGTTTTGTGACTCAAAAGATCAATAAAAATGTAATGATGGGTTTAACCCTGTGGCAAAGAGGGATACATTTCTGATTGTGACTCAGTTGACCCATGTTTCATTAGTGCTGTGAACAGTTGACACTGGCTCATGTATCCTGGGTGGAAGAAGGTGGCATCAGTCTCACCAACAACAATGTAGGCATATTACTCACAGCATAAGCCTACCAGCATCATGTTGCACAGTGGTGAACCTCTTAGGCAGAGGGCTGACATGCATAGTAACATGCATGCACCTTTGTGTGAGCATTGTTTAGTTGAACTCCTTGATTGCACCAAGAGGAGGATGAGGAGGACGAAGAGGAGGAGGAGGGACGGTTATGGCCTTTCAGCTAAAACTTCCTTCCTATTTAGGGTTGCCACCTTTTCAAATGCCCAAACTGGGTCATTTTTTGTAGAAACGTCAGATTTTGCAGGGCAAAACATACCCATGGCAAGTACAAATGAAAGAACTTCACTTTTTTGCCAAAATAAAAGCTTATTATTGTAGTATTTGAGTTGCTTATTCTGTTTCTTATAACATTTAGGTGTTTCAGATACAAAATAACTGTTTTATGCAACTGATAAAGAAAATATAGGAAATATTTTTGTCCTAAAATCTCAGGACATTTGCCATTTTTTCAATTTTTTTGCAGGACACAACTGCCCAAAGAGGGACTGTCCTTCGCAAAGTGGGACAGGTGGTAACCCTACTTCCTATTTGAGGAAGACAGCATCAGTCCTGGCATGCTCACCTCTCACCTCTGGGGATAGAATGGACAATAGCTCTCTTCCCCAGAGGGGATGAACCAGGCCAACCTAGCAGTTGGGAAAGATTGAAGAATGTTCAGTGGGGATCAGGAAAAATAATAAAGCCTTTTTTTTCTGTTCTCAGATTTTCAGTATATTGGCTTGTTAACATTGGGAAGAGATACTTATGCCAAGTCATCATACATGAACCTCATTCTTTGTGTTTTCTCATTTTGGCAGATTTGGCTGATTAATTTCATGTGCAGTGAGGTTACTTTCCATATCATGTTTGTACTGGCTTCACAGTGTCACTTTCATGCAGCTGCCTGAGAGATGGATAATTTATTCATGTATGGGGAGTCTGCTTAGTTAAGAGTCTCTTTGTCAACCATACCACTCAACCTCTTACAGCAAGAAATCTGGACAAAACCTAAAATAATTGGAGGGCTGAATGCAAAAAATAGGGACAGATTTTAAATATTACTCTTATAAAGTTAGAAAGTTGCCAGAATAAAAATGTGTTACCATGCATTTTGTGAAAGATATAAAGTCTGAAACTCAATGTGTGTAATTATTTGGTCACTTCATTCCTCAGTGATTTGCCAGAAAACCACAAAATTTATGAGGAGCAAACCAAAAATAAGAGGCATAAATCTGCACATTCTGTTTAAATCTGGACAGTGGAGAGCTATGTTGTCAACTGACAGTGAGCTGCAGGAAGGCATCCCAAATGCAGAGCTAGAATAGTGCAATGAGGCTAGTGTTAAGTAATGTGATATTCTTCGTGTTTCACTGTTGCAGTCATCACATTTGGGTTATCTGCTTGCAGTAGCCCTCAGTCGACCTGATTATCAAAGTCTTGGGTCCTGCGTCAGTTGCTGTCTCATCTTCCATGACATCAGGTAGTCAGGGGTATAAAGCATGCAGCCGATCCCATTACATCAGTCTTTCTTGCCATGCAGTGCCCGAAGCAGAAGCAGTTTACAAGTGCTGGTCGGCCGATTCCTGAAATTTTCATTTTCGAGTTTCAGAACTAAAGTCTTCAACTAAGCTAAGTCCCCTGTCGGGTAAACTTTTTTGCTCTAAACCGATGTCAGTAAAAGTTAACAATTGCATTTCTTGTGGAAAGCAAATACCTCATAAAGATTTTAATTCGTACTGCATTCCTTGCTTAGGCCCTGACCACGACGCACCTCACTGTCGGTTTTGTGCCTTATTTAAACAATGAACTATTCATTGTCTGTTTATTTACACTTCTAAATATTTTGGTACTTGGTTCAATTATCCAGAAATGGCTTCGGTAAACCATTCGACTACTGACATTTCAAAAAAACGCAAAGATAAAGACAGAGACAGACCGCATAGGTCCAAAGCTGCCAACGATGCTTCTCTAAGCTAGTTGCCAGTTCGCCGGTACTCAGTGAGGTGCTTTCGCAGCCCCTGATACCTGCTACTTCAGATTCGCAGGCCTCTACTGAGACCCATTCGGAGTCCGGTATGCCTCGAAATGCTTCTTCAACTGTGGGACCTGCGGATGTCTCTACCTTGGATGGGTCTGGAGCTGCTGTGCAGGCACCAACTTCTGAGGGTGTATTCAGGCCTACTGACTTGCATATTAAACCAACGCCATCTTCTTCTTCAAGGCCTAAAACTCAATCTATGCCTAGAAAACTGATGCCCAGACCACATGGTCAGACCTCTATACCTAAAAAACAAATGAGAAGAATGGCTGAAGACCTTATTACTCTAATCAGGGGAAGCCACCCTTCCCCCTCTAAGAAACCTAGGACTGATTTTCCTTATTCTTCTGATCCGGACTCTGAAATTTCTGTTTCCTCTGATGACCAGGATTTACCCTTGTCTACCTTTGAGGATTCTGATACAGAGGACTCCATTCCCTCTGCTTCCCCTCCAGAGGATTTCTCTTGTGGTGAAACTTTGCATACTCTTAGGGAGCATTTTCGCTGGGAAAGCCAGGATTACTCTGACTCTGAAAAGAGGCTTAAGGATCTCCTGTCCCACCACAGGCCTTTAGCTATCCCCCCTGTACTGGACATTGTTGATGATGCCTTCTCAGAATCTACCTTGGCCCCTGACTCTTTACCTCCTGCTCCCAGTAAACCTGATAGGTATTACAGGGTTCCTTACTCTCACAAGTTCCTCTTTAAAAATCCTACTGCGGATCCTGAGACCATTTCACAAGGACCCAAGGGCATTAAGTCTACTACTGCCAAAAATCCTACCCCCTCTGATAGAGATTCCAGGGCGCTGGATAGATGGGGTAAGAAGGTATACACTTCTGCAACCTTGGCCATTAGGGCCTTAAACTGCCAGTTTCATATGTTAAATTATCAGCAGCATATTATTGGATTGCTTAAACAGAAAAGTATGTTGATTCCTGACTTTGCTGAAAATAAAGATTTACATGACTTAATGCATTCTGCTGAACAAGTTGGAAAACATACTTTGCAATGTGGTTTTGGTTCATTAGAGGCATCTTGCAGGGCTGCTGTCACTAGGTCTGTACTTAGAAGGCATGCTTGGCTTAAGGAGCAGTCTTTGCCAGATCACGTTAATGCTAAATTGCTGGATGCTCCCTTAAACTAAGACCGCCTGTTTGGCAACAAAGCAGAAGAAGTACTTAAAAAGATGGAGGAAATGCTGAATCTATGCAAACTTGTTAAAGATTTCCTGCAAGTACAGCCTCCCAGATTTAGTAGGCATTGGCCGTCTAAGAATTGGTCCTTTCCTACCTCTTCCAGGCCTTCTCAGTCCAAACCCCGAACCAGCAGAATACCAAGGCTTCAATCCCAAGGCACTCACAGGACTAAGCAGTGGGAGGCTCCCACTTCCAAATCAGGGAGTAGTAAGACTCCCCCTATGGTAAACTGTCTCAATGACTTAACTTTAAAACTGCCAAGCCCTGCACAACTGACTGTTCCTTTAGGGGGAAAGATTGCCTGGCAGGCAAAAAATTGGGAACTTATTACCCAGGATAAATGGGTTTTAAATACAGTTTCACAAGGATACAGATTCCACTTCCACTCCTTACCAACCCCAAACGGTTGGCCAGATCTACCCCCAAATCAGTGGGCAGAGGCTCAAAAGCAAGTTCTTTCTCTCTCTCAAGTGTCAGGGCTATTCAACCTGTCACAGAAGAGGAAAGGGGACAAGGTTTCTACTCAAGACTTTTCCTGGTACCCAGAAAAGACAACTCCTGTCGTCCTATCCTGGACCTCTCTGTCCTAAACACATTTTTGGTGATCCCAAAATTCAAGATGCTAACTCTTCACCAGCTACTTCCTATACTAGGCAAGGATGCCTGGTTGGCAACACTGGATTTAAAGGTAGCCTACCTGCACATCCCAATAAGGGAATCTTGCAGAAAATACCTACACTTCAAAGCAGGCTACATGCACTATCAGTTCTCTGCACTGCCCTTTGGCTTATCTACTGCGCCTAGGGTATTCACAAAGTCCTAAGCTCCAGTCATTGCATTTTGCAAGCAAAGAAATATTCAAATATACCCATACGTGGACAATTGTCTAATTCAGGCAGAAAGCCAGGACATACTATTGAATCATCTGGCAAGTGTACAGAAATTGCTAACTTTTCTGGGGTACAGCATAAATGAAAAGAAACACATCTTGTACCCTGCCAACAAATTGTATTCCTGGGAGCAAGTTTGAACACAACTTTCCAGATGGCTTTCCTCACGCCAGAGAAACAAGTTCATTTGACAGCCTACTTCAAACTACTGGCCACAAAGACCCAGCTATCTGCAATGAATATACTGCATGCCCTGGAGTTCATGGCCTCTTGCATTCTCCTAATTCCATATGCAAGACTGCATATGAGGAAACTACAATGATATCTAAAAAGCCTATGGTGTCAACAGTCTCAGGATCTAGAAGCAATGATTCCTATCATACCTTGTCTACAGATAGAGTTCCTTTGGTGGGCAGAGGCCTGCCACCAAAACAAGGGACTGCCATTCACTCTACCCCCTCCTGCCCAAACCCTAACAACAGATGCATCAGACTATGCATGGGGGGGGGGGGTTCACTTGGCAGGGAAGTGCATTCTGGGCAAATGGAACCCAAGTCAAATGCACCTGCATATCAATCAAAAATAAATGTTGGCTGTACAGAATGCTCTGACAGCCTTCAAGGACCACATTCTTCCAGGACAATTAATGGTAAAGACGGACAACACCACTGTCATGTGGTACATAAACAAGCAGGGGGGAACCCACTCATACCCTTTCTGCAGACTAGCCATGGCTCTGTGGAACACAGCCTTGAGCTACCAAGTGCACCTACAGGCTCATTTCCTGCCAGGAAAGCTAGATACACTGGCAGATGAACTAAGCAGAAATCTCATGGACCCACACGAGTGGAAACTGGAACCAAAGATATTCAACATGTTGAAAAACAAATGGGTGGGCCCAGAGATAGACCTGTTTGCCTCCCCCTAGAACTACCAATTGGACAAATTCTGCACAAGGACTCCCCACAAACAAGCCTGGAAAGTGGATGCTCTGTCCTTCACCTGGAAAAACCTATCAGTGTATGCCTTTCCCCCTCTGCCTGTCCTCTCCAAGGTTCTACTAAAGATCAAACAAGACAAAGCAAGGACGATACTGATTGCACCACACTGGCCACACCAACACTGGTACTCTCTTTTGCGCAGTGTGTCACTGCTGGTACCATGGCACCTGCCTCAGACCCCTGCCCTGCTGTCCCAGCAGGAGGGCCAGATTCTGCACCCACAGCTTCAAACCCTGAACCTGGCAGCCTGGCTAATTACTTGATCTCTCCATTACCATCCCTCAGTAAGGAAGTGTTGGATGTCATTCTGGAGGCAAGGAAGCCTAGTACTAGAAAATCCTATGTAGAAAAATGGAAAAGATTCTTTTCCTGGAACCAAACTCAGGGGATGGGCACAGCAGCGCCCAATTTACCTCAGATTCTTCAATACTTAACTGAGATGCTTCACAAGGGCCATTCCTTTTCCTCCATCAAAATTCATGCCTCGGCCATTTCAGCTCATTACAACACAGAACCACCCCTCTTCTCTCATCCACTGCCGAAGCAGTTCCTCAGAGGGGACAAAATCTTAAGACCACCCAGGAGAGCCCCTACTCCAGCCCAGGACCTTAACTTTGTATTGGAAAAACTCACTCTACCTCCTTTTGAGCCAGCTGCAAATACAGAGTTGAAATTCCTTTCTTGGAAAACAACCTTCCTTTTAGCCATCACTTCAACAAGAAGGGTGTTTGGCAGTGGAGCTTTTCATCATCTTTCATGCAGACAGGGTGTCCCTCAGGACCAATCCCTCCTTCATGCTTAAGGTGGTATCCACTGTGGCCCTTAATCATTTGCCAACCTTCTTTTCTAATCCACAGAACAAAGGGGAATGAATACTGCACTCCTTAGATGTGCACAGACAACTTAGATTTTACTTGGACATGACTAAACCTATCAGGAAATCTGAACAGCTGCTGGTTGCATTTGCTGTGGGGGCAGAGGGGAAGGCCATTTCAAAGCAAACCATTTCTAAATGGATAGGCCATTGCATTCATTTCTGCTATACACACCATGGAAAACCTGCCCCACAGGGGATAAGACCACATTCAGCCAGGGCTGCATCTATCCCTACAGCCTTTCTCAGAGGTGTCCCTACCAGGGACATCCTAGAAGCTGCTACCTGGAGTCCTGTACATACGTTCACCAAACATTACCTTTTGCCAATTTTCTCTAAATCCAGAGCTTGCTTTGCCACTGCAGTCTTGCAGGGCCTAATAGCTGGTCCTAATGCTGTCTAATTTCCTCCTCCCATCCTTATCTTTGGGAATCTACCCAAATGTGATGACTGCAACAGTGAAACACGAAGAACATAGTACAGTTATGTACACTTAACATAAATGTAGATGTTCGAGTGTATTCACAGTTGCAGTCCTAGTTACCCTCCATCCAGCCCCCTGACTTCTATTGGCTATACCTCTATTCTTGTTTACTATGCTTAAAGCTTTTTGGTGTATTTGCTTTTTTGTTGAAGGTGTAACCTTGTATATATAATTGCTTCCCATTATGGGAGCACCTGACATCTGGGGCATGAAAACCTGATGTAATGGTGTCGGCTGCATGTTTTATACCCCTGACTACCTGATGTAATGGTTTGGTTGCTGATGAAGGCTTCGCCAAAACCGGTACAACCATGTTGGTGTACGGTTATGTTTTTTTGCTGTCTTGAAGTCTGAAATAAAGTAATGATTGCCTGTGTCATGGAGTGGAGTGCTGGCTGTTTTTTCATTTTTGTAATGGAAGATGAGACAGCAACCAACGCAGGACCCAAGACTTTGATGATCAGGCCGACTGAGGGCTACTGCAAGCAGATAGCCCAAATGTGATGACTGCAACAGTAAATACACTCGAACATCTACATTTATGGTAAGTGTACACAACTGTACTTTCTGCAACTTGTGTAACTAGATAGTTAGGGGTTCTAATCTCACAGCAGTCACCTTGTGTGTGTCTTTAACTATCAGAGCTGAACACTAGGAACATCCAGTATGGTTATATGTGTATGCTTGGATCCGATAACTTCTGAGCAACTTGAGGTTCAAAGAAAATTGTGGACCAGATAGCCATCCACAATGGCTCAGCTAGAGGAGATGTAGTATAAAAAGCTGCAAACTTGAGAAACACTCATTTTAATCACCAAGGTAATACTAAAGAAGAAAAAGTAGAGTTTATTTCACTAAAAAAATATCAAAGGTGATATACAGGGCAGGCAGGTTCCTTGTAATGAAACGTTATTCGAGGGCAGTTGAAGCCATATGTATTGCATCTTGAAGAGTTGACAGATGCCAATTGGTGATTTAAAAACTTCTGTTTTTAAGGATTTGAGTGCTACATATGTAGGAAATTTTCATTTAAGAGGCACAATTCTTGTTTTATTGAGGTTCAGCTGAAGCCCAAAGATGGCTGAGAAATATTATGTGGTTGCCAAGAGTGAAAAAAAAAACAATATATGTTTGCCCATATATTACAGTCACCTGAAAACAAGCTGGCATTGTATATTCATATCTACTATCTATCTATTGATCTGTCTCATCTGTAAAGGTGGGGTGGTTTGTTTAAGATGTTTTAGTACATAAAAACACATCAGAATGGGTAGCAGCTTCAATAACTATAAATTTGATTAACAAACATAGTTTACACACAGACATGTTAACACTTCAACATCTTACAAAATAGCACTCTGTCCCTGTATATGCTCAGTAATGAATACACTTAGTACATGCCCACAGTAGGTTTGTTAAAGAGATATGTACACAGATTTACATCCTCCCTCTTAAAAAAAAAAAGAAAGCAGTTAGGCATGCATCAATATATACAATCAGAAAAGAAAACAATGCTCAAATGGTCCATATTGTCATGTCCAATTTGCTGTATATCTGGAACAGGGTCTCGACGCTTGACCAGATCTTGTGATATACCCATCAGCACTGGAGTTAATAACAGGGACAGGTTTCAGTGAACAGCTCCCCTCTGGATTCATCACAGGAATGTAAATAACTTCTGGAACTTCCTCAGGCATGGAACACCGGCCAACTCACTCTGAGGTAAAGAGTCTGTCTCACAAGGTATGTGCTGTGGTACAGGCTTAGACACCAATATCAAATGCTTCCAATTCTGCATGAATTCTGATCCTTGTGATTCCACAATGTACGATCTTGGCTCTGGGCAGATGTTCTTCATGACTCCAGTCTGATCATAACCTCTGGACATTTGCATCCTTACCACTTCTCCCTTTCGTAGTGGATTGAGCAGTCTGCTGGTCTTATAGTAGGACTTCTGAGTCAAATGCTTCTTCAACAGATTTGCTTTCAGTGACCTGTTGTTTTTGACACATGGAACCAACAATTGACTACTGACTGGCAATGTGGTTTTGGTTTGTCTCGACAGAAGTCTCTGAGCAAGTGAACCATGATGTTTATCATGAGGAATGTTTCTGAGATTCAAGAGATTTAGGAAAACATCACTATTGTCTCACCTGGACTTTTCTAGTAATTGCTTTGCACTTGGAACTGCACATTCTGCCAAACCATTGGACTGAGGATACTTTGGGCTACTCGTGACATGAGTAAAGTCCCACTGTTCTGCAAATCTTTTGAACTGTTGGCTTTTAAACTGCGTGTTATTGTAAGAAATAACTTTGTGTTAAGATCCATGCACTGCAAAATGACACTTCATCTTAATAGTGACTATAGTAGATACTAGATTAGAAAGTAAGTCAATCTCAAACAAATTAGAATAAGAGTCTACTAACATCAAGGAAAGTTGACCATTCCATTCAAAAATATCAGTGGCTACTGTCAACCAAGGTAGTTTGGGAATCTGATTCAGATGAAGTGGTCCTTTCTGTTGATATGGCTTTGTGCTGTTACACACGGAACAAGATAAAAGTGCTCTCTCAATATTTTGTCACATAGAAGGCCAAAATACTAGTCCACTCACCCTTCTTTTGGTAGAGTCTACTCCTGGTGGCCTCGATGTAAGACAATAATGTACTCATGTTGCAAAGACTTTGAAACAATGATTCTTGGACCTTTCGTGACAATACCATTGCCTGACAAAATCTCATCTTTGTATGCAAAATAAGGTTGCACTTCTGAAGGTAAACTAGATTGCTTTGACGACCATCCTTCTCTGAAAAAGTGGTTGAACTTCTGTAAAACTGAATCTGTGGCTGTATGATCTCTGAGCTCATCAAGATATGTGGAAAAAATGTTTCATTTCCATGACTTCAAAATCAAATCTTTCTTGTGCTGCTCTGTGGTAATTCTGGATAACATATCAGCAAGATAAAGAAGTTTGTCTTTCTTGTAAGCAAGACTGAAATGATACTTTTGCAGTCTGAGCATCGTGTTTTGCAATCTGGCAGGAGCTGTGTGCATAGGTTTTCTCAAAATAGTGATTAGTGGTTGGTTATATGTTTCAGTCCGGATAGGTCTGCCATACACATAATCATGGAACTTGGAACATGCAAACACAATTGACAAAAGCTTTTTCTCTATCTGAACATACTGCATTTCAGCTTGAGTGAGAGTTCTGGATGCATAAGCAACAGGTTGACCCTCTTGTAGAATGACTGCACCAAGATCAAATTTTGAAGCATAACAGGAAAGAGGTGTGTGGACATCATAGTGTCTGTGAGTAGGTGAACTGGCAGTTCTGTGTTTCAGGACTTCAAATAATCTCTGGTGCTGTTCTAACCAAGACCAAGATACATCTTTATGTGTTAGCTGTCTGAATGGTGCGGATATTGGACTCACGTCTAACTATACCAGGAAAATGTTGCTGGGCTTGAACATTGTCTGCAGTTGGCATCGCAAGAATAGCTGTTTGCTTAGAAGAGTCTGGTCATAAGCCTGTACTGGTGAATAAATGATCAATGTACATGACTTCTCATAGCCTAAACTTGCACTTCTGTGGATTCAAGCTTAAGATTAATTTGATGCACCCTTTCCAGAACTTTTCTGAGATTTCTGTTATGCTCATCTTCACCATTATCCTCCTCCCAGTATGTCGTCTAATATAATAGCACAAGGATACTCAGAAAAAAACTTGCTCCATTGCATGCTGAAGGGCTTCACTTGCAGAATTTATCCCAAATGGCATTGTCAAACATCTGTACCTGCCAAATGGAGTACTGAAAGTAGTGAGCAATGAGGAGTTTTTGTCAAGCTGAATTTGCCAAAATGAACTTTCTGCATCTAAGACAGTAAAAACAGTGGTGTTTGGTGTAAAGGCTGCAACTTCTTCGACTCTGTGCATTGGATAATGAGGTCTCTTTAGTGCCTTGTTTAAATCTCGTGGATAAATACATATTCAGATGTCGTCTGAGCTTTTCCTATGAGCTGCCACCATGGAAGATACCCACTCAGTTTATTTACTAACTGGACAAATCACACCTTGTTGCACCATTTTGTCTAACTCAGCTTTGACTGTAGTCTGCAAGGCTATTGGAACTTTTCTGGCTAACCTGATGACTGGGCTGACATTTGGGTCTAACTAGAAGCTTGCTAGTTTGTCTTCAAAAAGATCAGAATAGGTAGAAAAAATATGCTGTGCAAAGTTGGAGTGGTGATCTTGTAAGCTAACATGGTGAACTTCCTTGTTAAATGAAAGCAGTCCCATTTTCAGAGTGTGAGGCCTAACAATGACTGGACATGTCTCTTAACCACATGCAATACTAAGTAATAGCTTCTTCCAGCAGAGTAACATGAAAGCATTACTGAGCCTTCAGTCTAAATCTCTTCACCACCATATGCAACAAGCTTTGCACATTTTGGCAAATAAAGCCTTTCATCAGCACATACTTTAGCAAATGTTTCTGCAGACATAACATTGCGCTTTGAGCTCTATAGGTTTGCCATTTATCTGAACAGTACAACATGTTTCATTCTTGGACCATAAATCAACTGCATTCACTGTCTCCCTAAGCACTGACACACCATCAGGATAAAAAGAATGAGGCTTTAAGCCTTGACTTTCTAATTGATCAGCTCTTTTCTTGAAATGTACCCCTTTTGGTAAAAGTATGTGTGGCTTTTGATTTACAAAATCTTTTGAAATGATTCCATTTGTTACATTTCTGGCATTGTTGATGAAAAGCTAAGCATTTCTCTCTTAGATTCATTATTACTGCCACAATTAAGATAGTTGACAATGAAATTTGGTTGAGGCAAATTAATCGAGTTTGCTGACTCACTGTTATGCTTTACTGAGGCTGTGTGAACTGTAGAACTTGCTAGAAAGCTCTGAGGTTTACCAGTTGGTGTGGCAGAGACTACAGTTGCTGGCATGGGCCTGGGCTGTTTCTTTTAATAACATGGTACATACTATCAACATGAGCTTTGCTCCAGTAATATCTAAAGCTGTTCTCATTTGTAAGCTGTTCTGTCAGCTCATATTTCTGACAAATCTCAATGGCCTTATTCAAAGTTAAATCACTGTCACAAAGCAAAATCTTTCTCACAGCATCATCTTTAACGCCACACACAAGTCTATCCTTTATCAACTCATTTCTTAAATCACCAAATCAACATGTTTTAGCTTTATTACTCAAGTTGGTTATATATGCAGCAAACGTTTCACCTGGCTTTTGGTCCCTTGTGTAAAATAAGTTTCTCTCCATTATAATGTTAGTCCTGGGGTTACACATTTCTCTAAATTTACGTTTTAAGCACTCAGGGTCCTCCTTTGCTTCAGCCTGTACACAAAAGTATGATTGTTTTCCCCCCTCTCCAGCAAATATAGCAGTTGCATACACAAATGAATGCTCTCTTTCCATGCCTTCTGAACCAGCTAAATTAAGCAGAATGAATGCCTTTGTATGATCATCTTTATCGGAAAATGCAGTCTTATGAAAATATCATACTCTTGCTCACTCTGCAGTATTACTGTCAAACACTAGTGGATCAGGTTTTCGAAATCCATCTGCCATGCCAACAAAGTATGTGCACAATCACACTGAAAATATGTCCCTTTTGCAATTATACACAAACTGCTTTGTAAACTTGTACTAACATTCAGTTGCACAATAAACTCTTCAAAATGCTTTACTTTGTGAAATATGCTCCAAAATGGCTGTATTTGCGAAGTAACTTTACTGTAACACTGCACAAACATGCAAACACTTCATGCACTTCTGATAACTCGAATAGCCTCAGCAAATATGAAAAAGTACAGATTCACTAAGCATGTACTGAAAAATGCGGTTGTTTCTATTATGTTACTAATTTTATTTGTTTTATGCAATTCAGGCTTTATTTCAAACATTTATAGTAATTAGAATATGTCTATCAATATTACATTTTTCAACTTATTTTAATATCATTTACAGCTTTATGCATGCCTCATTTCATATTTTGCAAATAAGAAATAGCTTTAACAGAAGAAATTCATTTCTAACCTGTTTTGCAAATTATATATACAGCTGGGGACGGTCCACTTTTCTATTTACCTGCAGTTGGAGGTTACCCCTTCAGGTCAAAGTAGAGAAACTGGAGTTCTTTCTGGCCATTGGGTTTGCCTCTTCTAACATCCTGTTTTTTTAGAAATCCCAGTTCTGACACCATGTTGCTTGTCTCTCTACACGTATAAGACAAGCAAGGCAGGGTAGTTCGTTTAAAATGCTTTATTACATAAAAACACATCAGGATGGATATCGGCTTCAATAAATATAAAAGAACTGATTAACAAACAAGAGCTTACACATGAACATGTTAACACTTCAACATCTTAACACAAAATGGCACTCTGTGCACATGCTCAGTAATAAATACACTTAATACATGCCCGCAGGAGGGTTCTTAAAGAGATATGTACACTGAGCTACACTATCTAACCTATCTATATATCATACTGTTTTTAGTTAAAAAAAAAAAAAAAAAAGGATGCCAGCTTGCCAGAGATGTTACCTTAGATAATCAGTAGAGAGATGAGGATAAAGGGCAGTCTTGCATTGTGCTTCTCTAATGTTGGAAATGAGGAACAGGACATGTGCATACACGAGACCAAATACAGGCAGTTTATAATGTAGCCAGAGTTTCTAACCAAACCAGATTTTTCTGTGACAGTCTAAACTATATAACCAAATAACAAGGCTGAAGCCATAAAACAAAACAATACCAAATAACTGGGCTGAAACTAAAAAACAGTCTATAATAGCCCAGTGAAGACAATCAGGTATTTTATGTAAATCTGAAAAAAGATCATTTAATTAGTTGTGGGGAATTTAATCAATATTTGGGTAACTTATGTCTTTAGCCATACCCAAACATATACTCCTTCTGTGTTATATATTCAGTTTGGGTGTACCAATGGGGAAGAAGTGGGGTGAGTCTTTTCATCATGACTCTCTTATCTACACCTACTGCTCTTGTAAAACCTCTAGCCCCTTAAAGCAACAAGTTTTAAAATGCACCAAATAATTTTAATATCACTTGAAACAATGCAACCAGAAATAATATTGTGCTTTCAGCCCACAACCACTCATCTTCTAATATTCACCAAAAACTATGAGTATAACAATAACCCAGCTTCATGTTAAAACAACCCTGCATCATCTGTTAACACCAGGTTAAATATCTTCCTTTATTTTCCTCAGTCTCTATTTTCAACCAGCCTTTTACTCAGACATACAGCAGTGCACTTTACTGCTAGTTTACTTCAACACTAGTTATACTAATAAATACAAGCCTGTCCTACTTCTTCTGCCTCAACAGCAGATATACACACATTCAGTAATCTGCTCTCTCCTAGTTCTAGCATCCCATCAATCTTTCAGTATTGCTTAATATATCTAGTTTTCCAGCCAGTTCTACTTTATCCAGCTAATATGAGCCAGCGACTGCCTACATCACGTCAGCACCTTTAACAGCACCCATACTCTTTAACATCAAATTCTATGACCTGCATACTTCTTAATGCAAAAAACATTTGGAGCAAGCTTGACAAAATCATAGATTCAATAAAGCATACACTAGCTGTACATGATATGTATTCAAGAACGTTCTTATCACATTTTTTGTGCTTTCTAGTCACTTAGAAAGATTACACAAGTGTACATGTAGTCTACACTTTGTGGTAAACTTTATGAATCCCTGTCAATATTTAAAACTGCAAGAATATCGGTAGGAAAACTAAAATTAGGATGAAGAAAGTGTGAGTTATGTCTGTGTTGTCTGTTCACTTAGAACAGTGTACATTATTGAATCCCAGAGGGTATCTTTCTTTCTTCAAATTCCCCTGATCTTCTTGTAATTGCACAGTCTTGGCTCAGAACTGACCACCACAATGTAAACCATTTCTTCAAGGACTATAATTACTACATCAATTCTTACTCTCATCTTTGTGCTTGAGGTGGTATTATGCTACTTCACAGATTGGCTCTGACCCTGTTTGTGGTAGCACAAACCAGTATCGCCAGTGACCATGAATCTAATTGGATTCTTACTAAATTTCTAGATAAGGTCTACCATAATCTCTATATTGCAGTTGCCCATTTACCATCCCCTGCTTTTCTGGCAAAAATCACAGCTTTGGTGAATAACATCCTGACCAACATCTCTCTAGACAAACACAGAATAATCCTTGTGGACTTAAATTTCTTAGTCTAACCTGAACTTCAATAAGGCAAGCATTGCGTCTCTTAGATGTAAATCTCCCACATCTGTAGCACTCAAATCCTTAAGTCCAGGAATGCTTAAATCCCCAATATCCATCTGTCAACTCTCTCAGATGAAAAAATGTTGGATCCAACTGCACTTGAAGATTGTTTCATCATTAGGAACCTAAATTTGAGTTGTTAGTCCCAAGCTTCTTCATATGGTAACTTTCAGTACCAGACCCAACTTTAAATCTAACCACCAATCAGTTCTAGACTTTATAATTACTTCTTATATCAAAAATATTGCTTGTATTGTAAATCACCCACCCAGCTTCAGTGAACACCGACCTTTAACATTTCACATACAAAACCTAAAAATAAACTATTCTGCAAGTTATTTCCTATAAATCAAAACTCTCCCAGAATAACTGGATTGAAAGCTTTTCTTGCATCAATAAAGTGGCCCACAGTCCTCAACCCCACTGATCCAAACTCTGCTGCCAATGTATTCGCACATTTAGCAGACCTTCAAAACACACATTCCCATAATTTCAAGGCTTTTTAAACATAAGACTGTGTCTCATAAAGAGATGAAAACTGTAATGACTTACATGCCAAAACCTGATAATTCTGGAAAAATTAATACATTCTTAACTCAACAGCTCAATACATTAAGTTTCAGACAAGCTACATGCAGGAACAAAGTTAAGTACCTAATATCCGAACAAATCACCCTCCATCATTCCCTCAAACAGTTCTGGTAAATTGTGAATAACATCTGGGATAGAAATCCACCTGAAGAGCTCTCCTCTCCTCTCTTGGATGCATTCCTTGCTGTATTGTCACTAATAATTTTATTAAAGGATCATCCAGTCTTTCCATACAGTAGAACACCACATCCTCTTCCATACACATTCACCTAGACCCTCCAGAGTACCTTCCACCATTCCACTTCTCCAAAATCATAACCAAACAAATTTTATTTCTACTAGAAGACAATCTTCTAGACTCTCCTTCTGGTCCTGATAATCCCAGCGCTTGGTTTCTCTGCCACTGTAGAAATTTCATAATCACCCCACTAAAACATATCTACAGCCTTAGTCTCACAACCAGTTTCATGCCCTCTGTCTGGAAATCCGCCTTTGTTAGATCTCTACCAAAAGATTGCAAACCCTTCTCTGCCTTCTATTTCTGTCAAATCTCAATACTTTCAACCCTTAATAAAATCTTTGAATACATCATTTACAACCAACTTGCCAGTTACCTTAACAAATACCACTTACTTTCTCAGAAGTAGCTTGGCTTTTGTGCATGTAGAAGTACCATGACTGCTTCTGGACACTCTGACACCCTCACTAACATGGATAAAGGTCACCTCACTGTGTCAGTATTCATTGACTTTACCCATGCCTTTGACCTGGTTGATCATTCCATCATATTATTCTACTTACAAGATATCAGTGTAGGCTCTGAATCTACCTAGTGGTTCAAAGATTTCCTGATCAGCTGAACTTACAGATACAGCCTTCAGTCTTTCAAGAGTTCCGTAGGGATAAATTCTTGTGCCAGTGCTATTCTCCATTTTTTTAAATAAATTGATCTTCTTCACTGATTACATGATTGTCTGTACATCCAAGACTTCCAAAAATGGTAGTTCATTCAAGTATACAACAAGATCAACTAAACAAAATATCAAAAGTCTAAAGCAGCTCAAAAAAGAGAACATGATGATATAAAACTATCTTGGCTCAAAAAAGAGAACATGATGGTATAAAACTATCTTGTTTTAATAATACCAAGTTAAAAGTATGACCAGCTTTTGCATAAGATGCTTTTTCAATTCAAGTAGAACCAGATAATGCACTAGTAAACATTTAAGCAACCTCTCTAGATCACGTTCACATCACATCATTCAAAAATTTAAAGGAACAGTCACCTTCTACTGCACATCTTTAATAAAGGCGTTATCCTATAGTCACCATTTAAGCCTGGAGGCTGATCAGTTCCTAATACTGAAATCCATTTATATTAATAATTTTCCATCTTAGTGAATATATCACCACCACTTATACTAATCATTTATTACCTCAGGTACTGAGAAAAATAAAGAAATGATTTTCTCCTTTATCAAGGACATGTTTATATAGTCCATTGGTGGGTATTCCACATTTTATGCCAGACAAATGTTTGCCAATATGTTCTTTTAATTTCCTATTACATTTACCAGTTTAGAAGGCACTACATGTTTGACATATAGTGATCTACATTACAGTTTTGTGTCACATCTAATATTCAAGTAATACATTATTCCATAAAGTCTGGTCACAAAATAAATCATTTTACCTTTATTATTTTTTGCTGAAATACAAATTAATGAGTTAACTACAGATATTAAGCATTCATTATAGAGGAAAGAAGCCATAATATTGTCAGATATTGAATTTATCAATTATGGAGTTCTAACACAGACATTAAGTGGAGTGTATTACGTTTTGGCCAGTTTTCCTCCCAACTGTATCATTCTTTCAACAGTCTACCCAGTGCTCCACCACTAAACAGGGATAATGAATGCAGCCTATAAAAAGAGGTTATTTTTGTTGTATAATTTAATTCCCCTTGAAAGCAACAATCACAGTGTATATTAAATTTTTATATAAAATTTGCTTTCATGATAACATCACTGTAGAGTAGTCTATGATGTTACTGAACTGCAAGTGAGTGGTTGGATATATCCAAAGTAAAGATACTGTTGGGAAAATGTAGGTAACTGGAATTTTCCAAAGCTTGTTTAGGAACATGATGTTTTGCAGATAAACTGGATGATGAAATAAAACTTGACCATGAAATTGATAAATACTTTCTTGAAAGATGGTCTAATGACCTGCAGGTTTTTGAAGAAATGCAATACAAGCATATCAGGTTGTCTCTTTAGGTAAAATAAAACATCGGATTATATAAGAAACATCTTACTGAGGAGCTGAATGTGCACTATAGTATTGTGCCACTAGAAAACATATAGGTACAAGAATTTCTCTTAGGGGTTTGAAAGTACATAAACATAATTTAAATTGATTTATAGATGCGAGACTTTCTCAGAAGAGGTTGAGTAGACAAATTTCATTGTAATAGAATTACAAATGACAAAAGATAGCAAGCCTTACAACTGTACTGAATACATGTGAGAAAACAGGCAAGGCAAGATATGGAAAGTAGTAAATGAAATTCAAACAAATGGTTACAATTTCAACTTTTGCCGTATTTAAAGACCCTAATGAAATGTCACAAAAACAGTAAAGAAATTTTAAAAGACTGAAAAACCTGACTCATGGTATGATGATTTTAAGACTGACAAGATCTATAAGTGGCATCACCCTCAACAGAAATGTGGATATGTGCATTAGGAGGGCGAGATTGTGGACACATGCATTAGAAGGGTGGGATTCTTTCAGTTCATAAACCCATAAAAAGCATGATCATTATCAGTGTCTTTCAGTGAGAGACTTTGGCAAAGTGTGTGATTGAAAGTGGTGTCAACTGAATCAGAAAATGAGGTCAATAAACAAAGAAGGTAGACATAATATTAGTCCAGCAAGAACTTATGACACACGGATAAGAAGATATACATTTTCTAGAGGCAGAGGAAGGAACAGAGACATAAATAACTTATCAAAACTCTACAAAAAAAGTAAAGTGCTATTAAAACAGACTAATTACTGCTATTGCTAATTGTTTTTTTTTAATAATTTTTCACATTATGAACATATGAATGAAGGCAAGACTTGGCTACTACTTCATCAGAAACTATTGCCTATACCTGGTCCATAGGCATACAGCAATAAAGCCCTGAGAATGACCAAGTACACCAAGTTCAATTACCTGTCGGGGCTGGAGTGAGGAAGAAGGGGAAGAAGAGGAATGATGAGGTTTTGCATACTCATCTCTTGCTGGAGGAAAGGTTAGGGGATATTATGGTGGCACCAGCCAGAGCATGAGCCCTGGGGTGATACCCAGGCTATGTAATGATAGTAGGTGTTTCAGTAGGTAGGCAGGTAAAAAGCAGTCAGATCAACACAAAGGTGAGGACATATCTCTTGCAGGGCCAGTGTACATTCACCTAGGTGACATCACCTTAGGATATTACTGGGGGAGGGGACTTAAGTGAAAAGCTCACTACAAAGTCATAGTATGAGAGATCCTTGCCTGGCATCATCTAACACAGAGGGTCATGGTGAGGCAAACCACTAGAGCATCCACATGGGAAGTGCAGGCCTCTTGTCTGATGGTGCTTTCCTGAAAAACAGACCCATCCCTGGTATGGGCCAAATGAAGGCACTGCTGTTGCAAAAATGGGCATACCAGGGAGCTGTCTAAGCAGGAAATCTTAAGTCAGTGGTGTAGTAGGGAGAAAACTAAGGCAAAAATGCGTACAGTTCTTTTAGCAAGAAATAGTCATATGTGATTAATGTATATAGATTTTTATCCAAATTATACATTTTGCAGTTATGTTATGAAGAACAAAGTTAGCTGAGTTTGTGTAATTCTTGCTATTTAAATGAAAACTCCAGATGGAAAACAAATTAATATATTTTTCATTGTATCTTTGATTTCTGAGTCATTTTAATACATTAAAATAACTCTGTGCTTCTTATAAAATGTAATACATTCCATAAAGTGGCTGCCATGTTAACATGCTGTTGGGTTACTGCTTTCATTTTTCCTTACAAAAAAAAAACATTTTAAGTTCCATTTATATGAGTCATGCTAAATATAAGGAAGTAATGTTGTCTTCCTATAATACTGACATTTAATAGCAGTACTGTAATCAAAGGCATCTTTCACACCTTTTATGGCAGAAATATTTGCATTTTTTTCCTGAATAACCATTCATATATATTTCTGTCACAGCTATTTTAAGCTATTCATTACAGCTATATAACTCAAGCCAAAAGAAAATAGCTAAGTTATAGGCTTTTGTGATAGTTGTCAGTTTGTAGTCTTACAAACAATAAGAAACACTAACAGAACCTCCCACACACTTTTCCTGGGGTAATCCAGGAGCTGTTAACTAATAAAGCTCTGATTCTGGTATATACCAGTATGAAAATCCACCACTGCCAACCAATAGGTGATGTGGTTCCCAAATAAAATCAAGACCCTTTCCACCAAAGGCAAGCGCCCGATCTGGTGGACCCCAGCCATAAACAAACTTTACAACAAGAGGAGAAAGCTACTACAAGATAGAGCAAAATCCCTAAAAGGGAAGACATATCTGATCAATACTAGTAAAAAACTACGATCACTCATAAAATCATCCAAGGCCAACTTTGAGAGAAAAATCGCCAAGGACTCAAAAGACAATCATAAGGCCTTCTTTAGCTATGTTTGAAATCTGGGTGGAAACTCCCAGATATGCTCAGAATTAGTCCAAAATGATACAAAAATCACTGAACCCACAGACATTGCAAACATACTGGCAGACAGGTTCAGTGAAAATTTCTCCCCTCCCTCCCCCCCAAAAGGAGAAATGTCTATCCCAGCAGAGTGTAGCCTCCCAATCATCTCAAATGCCCAGGTGAGAGCTGCTCTCTCTAAAGCTAAAAACACAGCATCAATGGGACCGGATGGTGTCCCGGCTGTGTGCTACACGAACTCAGTGAGGAACTAAACCCACACATAAGGCTGCTGTTTAATCTTAGCCTTACCACAGGATACGTACCCAAAGAGTGGCGTATGGCAACTGTGGTCCCACTCCACAAAGGCGGTGCTTTTACGGACCCTGGTAATTACCGCCCCATAAGCTTAACAAGCCTGGTCTGCAAAGCTATGGAGAGGATCATAATGGAACTCATAAATAAAGACGTAGGGGACCTACAGACTTTGGATCCTACCCAATTCGGCTTTGTCAAGGGCAGATCATGCCTCTTGAACTTGGTCGACTTTTTTGAAACAGTCACCAAGGCCATTGATGAGGGTAAGGCAGTTCACACAGCCTACCTTGACCTTGCAAAAGCTTTCGACACAATACCCCACTCGGGTATCATAGAAAAGCTCACCAGCTTAAATGTAAACCCATATGTCACAAGATGGGTTGCAAACTGGCTCAAGGACAGAACCCACAGGGTTAGAGTTGCTGGTGCCATGTCAGACTCCAAACCGGTCACAAGCGGTGTCCCACAGGGCTCAGTCCTGGGCTCCCTCTTGTTCGGCATCTACTTTTCAGAAGTGCAGGCAAACATAGGAGGATTGTGGCTGACAAAGTTTGCAGATGACTGCAAACTGGGCCATAGTTGAAAATCCATCAGACACAGATATCCTTCAGAGAGGTCTCATAGAAACGGATAACTGGTGCCAGAGCCATGGCCTTAAACTAAACGCCAAAAAATGTATAGTCATACCCTTTGGTAAAAACAAGGTAACCCCAAGTTACCACATAGGTGGCAATCCATAAAGCACAGAAGAGGTTATCAGGGACCTGGGGACCCAAGTTGACAGTAACCTTTCTTTTGACACTCACATTGCCAAAGTGGTTAGGAGGACCTTCTACATTGCCCACCTGATTATGAAGGGATTCACATCCAGATCAAGGGAGGTCATTGTTCCCTGTACTCTTCACTTATCAGACCAATGATTGAGTACAATGCCCCATTCGGAATGTATCTTACCCGACACCTGCAGCAGTTGGAAAGACCCCAAAAGTTCCTCACCAAAAGGATAAAGGGGCTCAAAAATATGCCATATGCTGCCCGACTGAAGAAACTCCAGCTCTATTCAGTCGCATACCGTCTGCTCAGAGGTGACCTGTGCCTGACATACAAGGCCATGTCCAACCCGGAATTAATGGACATGCTCCACCTCAAAAAATCCAAATCCACCAAAGCCACGAGAGCAAGAGACTTAAACCTCAACACGGATATAAATAGGACGTGCTGGAGGGACAGATTCATCACCCAGAGACTCCCTATGCTGTGGAACAGAATCCCGGTCCATGTGAGACAGAGCACCTCGCTGGCTCTGTTCAAGAGGTATCTTGACCAGTGGATGGGAGATCGTAGGTTTACCCCGGGGATCATCTCTGTATCACTGCTGGACAGAGGCACAGCAAACTAATGGGTATAGTATTCTTCAACCTAAGGAGTGGTGAAAGCCACACAACTCTGGCTAGGCTTATAAATGCCCTAGGGCAGATAGCCTAGTATGAACCTATGAACCTATGGATATCCCACCTCTGGGCCAGTAATCAAGGAGCCTCAATTCTCACCACTGGCACCTGTGGGGGGGACATACACAAACAGATGCAGCTCTCTGCATCAAGTGCAATTTCCCTTAAGAGCACACAGAGACCACAATCAGTCCTGGGCTGGTTCCTCTTTCTCCACATCCCCAGTAAGACTCCCCACTGGCACAGCTATAGAGTTGAGTCCTTAGCCAGGGTGCCAAGCCAAGTCCTCCAACCCTCTCTCTGTCCAACCAGTGCTTCATGTCCCTGCCCAAGTAGCTGACACACACACACACACTCTTTATTTTTTTTTATTATTTATTTGACATTTGTTGACCAGTTAGTCCAACTGATCGAGAGCCCTTTTTCAGCAGAGGCCTGGGGATAAAAGCCCCACAGGTGAGTATGACATGTAAATAACAATACAAGAAATGTAAAAAGATAATAATGGGTAATAATTGAATCACTGTGAGTAATTACATTTTAACATCGTTCAGTCCATACAACCATATTAGGTGGTAAGTACATAGGTTGCATCAGTAGTTCTCAAGGACAGTCACTGATTAGATAAGTAGCAGTTGTTCAGGTGAAGTATTAAACCTGATTTAGATAAGCCTAAGGCAATGCATCATTGAAGCAGGAATTAGAGAAAGAAAAGGGGGTTGGGTGAGAGTGTGAAGAGGGTAGTAGGAGTAGGTCTTTCAAGGTGGGTGGTTACGTTGGCAGGTCCATGTATTATTCAAATAGGTTTTTGTATTGATTTTGAATTGATGTCAGTGATTGATGTTACAGATGTCAAATGGAAGTTTATTCCATGATTAAGCTAGGAAGTAGATGTAAAGATTTTGTCCTATTTTAGTTTTGGGTTTGTAGATTGAAAGAAGATTTTGTTCAGACCTATGGAGGGTCATTAGTGGTATGCATGAGGAGACAAGACTAGTAATCCTGGGACAGAAGGAGGGCAGTTATAAGATGGAGTGTACTATTTGAAGCTGGGAGAGAAATAGCTAGAGAAGAAGCTCACGCCAGTTTAACTTTTTAAGGGCTAGACTGTGATGTGACTGGTAGGAGTAGTCAACGGTGAATTTAGCAATTTTGTTGTAGGTAGTTTCTAGTTTTATTAGGAGAGTGGTTTCAGGGATAGTGAGAATTTGTGAGTCATAAAGTAGACTGGGGGAAGATAGGCATGGGATAGTGTGATTTTAGCATTATTAGATAATAATTTTTGTTCCTGTAAAAAAGCCCAAGCTTTTGGTGGGTTTTCTTAATGTTGTTAAGGATGTGCTGGTTGAATTTAAGATCATCATCAATGATGACCCCTAGTAGCTCGGTATGTGATTCCACAATGATAGGTATGTTATTGTAAGATGAGATTGAAAAGGAGGATTTAAGATGATTCATGGATTTGGGTATAAAAAGAAGGAGTTTAGTCTTTTTTGGGTTTAGTATAAGTTGTCTGTTGGTGAGCCAGTTTTCAATAGCTAAGAAGGAGTTCTGAGTCCTAGTATTTAAGTCATTAAGTGTATGTGCTATGGTGACAACTGTAGAGTCATCTGCATATTGGATGAGTGATGACTGTGAACAGGAAGTAGACAACATGTTAGTAAAGATATTGAACAGTAATGAGCCAAGGATAGAGCATTGAGGGACACCCATTTTACAGGTAAAACAGGAGAGATTGCAGAAAGCCATTTGACAGATTGAAGTCATCATTGAGGTAACTAGAGTACCAGGAAATAGTGGAGGTGGATATGTTAAGTTCAGAGAGTTTGTTTAACAGTAAGGGATGGGACATGGTGTCAAAAGCCTTAGAGAGAGCAAGAAATAGGCATGATACCAGTTTGTTTTGGTCTCTAGCCTGGGATATGGTATTCTCAAAAGAAATGCGGGCAGTGGAGGTGCTATGTTTAGGGCAGAAGCCATGTTAAGTAGGGGTAAGTAGATTCTCTTGTAGGAGGAAGTGAAGGATTTGACTGTGTATGCATTTCTCCAGAATCTTGGAAAGAGGGGATAAAATAGCAATTAGCCTGAAGCTGGCAAGCTCAGAGGAGTTATCTCCCTTGTGGATGGATAAAGTGTAAAATTGTTTCCAGATTGCAGGTTATTTAGATTCAGTAATGGAACAGTTGTCGAGAATGGAGATAGGGAGGACAATTGAGCTGGCAGCTTTTTCGAGAAAGACAGGGGGTAGGCCATCAATGGAGGGGAAGCAAAGTTTAAGCTTTAGTAGCAGGGTTTTGATGTTGTTAGTAGATATGGTTTTTAGAGAGAAGGTGTGAGAGGGGTTGGAGGGTGCAGGAGGGTTGAGGGGAAGTTGGTGTTTGGGAAGGAGTTAATTTGCTAATGGTGTCAATGAAATAGGAGTTAAAGTTGGCAGCAGTTTCTAAAGGGGAGCTATTTGGGCAGGGATGAGAGGAAGAGGGATTGCCAGGGTGAAGAATATGGTTGATGG
The DNA here is from genome assembly GCF_019279795.1 of Protopterus annectens. Lineage (NCBI taxonomy): Eukaryota > Metazoa > Chordata > Ceratodontiformes > Protopteridae > Protopterus > Protopterus annectens. Next base: position 1,531,595,080 of record NC_056744.1, read on the forward strand.
CATGCCTGAACTTATTTGGGTTGGTTAAGTGTGTGGATGTGGGGTTGTTATAGAAGTTTATTTTGTCTTTATAGATGGATTTTTTGTAAGATTGTGAAGTTCTTTATATTGTTGAAGGTAGAAGGGAAGTTTGTTTTGGTCCAAAGCTTCCAAGCTTTGTCCTGTTTTGCATTAGGGAGTGGGTGGCCTGTGTTAGCCAGTGAGATATGATTGATTTTACTCTAACAGTTCTTATAGGGGCTAGAGAGTCTACTATGTTGAGGAATATAGAGCTGAATTCAGTTACAGCATCATCGTGGGGCAACTCCCTGAGAAAGGACCAGTTAATAGCTGAGAGATGGTTGTTAAGTTTAATGGGGTTAAAGTTGATTAGTTTGGGGCAAGCTATGAACTTATGAGGTCTACTATAATATGGGGAGAATCTAAGGACTTTGACTTGCCAGTGGTTGCTGAGTGCATCTGGCAGTGTTTCAGGGAAGTGATATTTAAGGGGGTGAGAGACTAGTATCCAGTCAAGAAGGGAGTCATGATTAGTTACTTTAATTAGATGTAGGAGTGGATATAAGTTGGGAGAAACCATGTAAATTAATACAGGAGGTTGGAGTATCGGAGAATAGGGATAGCCAATTAATGTTGACTATAGTTTCATTAGGTATGTGAAGAGAGAGCCATGCTAGAATACTTTCAAATGCAGTGATGTTGTTGCCAGGGGGTATGGAGATTATGGCTGTAGTAATTTTGTTATGGATATGTAATTTGCAGTTAGCAATGAGCAGTTTAGCAGGGGAAGCAGAGGGCATTTGGATGGATACATGGGTCACAGAGAGGTGATTAGAGAACATGATAGCAATTCCATCACCTTTTCTGTGGGTTCAGCCTGGTGGTAAGATGCTATATCCAGGGGCTAGAAAGTCTTTGTCAGGGATATGAGGCTTAAGCCAGGTTTCACAGAGAGTTATTACGTCAGAAGAGTGATGAGATATCCAGGTAATGGAATTCACTGGTTTTATTAACTATACTTCTGATGTTCATGGATTACAGAGAGACGTGTTTTGTAGGGATGATAGTATGAGCTGGAGTGGGATGACAGGTTAGAGGTTTAGAATAGGAAGGAAAGTAGGGACCAGGATTGGGATGAATGTTACCGGATAGGAGCAGGGTAGCATGGGATGGATGAAAGTGAGAGGAGAGGGAGAAGGAGATAATATTTCACCTTGGCTTTAAGGGACATTAGGGAGCTGGGGGGATTTTAATTTTAGGTAGATGGGGAGTTTTTGGAGGGGTTAGAGAGGTAAAAAATGTATAAGAGGGTTGTAGGATCATTAAAGGTTGTTGAAAGTTAGTGATGGGTGAAGAGGTCTAAGTTGTGTATTGTAGGAGGTGAGGTTGTATAAGAGAATGAGGGTACAGCTAAAGAGGAGGGAGAAAAATGGGAGGTGGATTTACATGATGGAGAATAGACTAGGAGGAGTGGGGCCGGGTCTGGTAAATGTAAAGAGGTATTGTTAGGTTTACAGTGGGAAGATTAAGGTGAAAGTAGTAGTTGAGGGGAAAGGATATGGAGTTGTCTGTTCTGTAACAGAATGGAGGAAGAGTAGATTGAGTCTGTGGTGTATATAATAGGTAGGATGAGCTGAAGTTGATGGGTATGATGAAGGGTAGATTCAGTAAGGGTTGGGTAGCAGGGTAAAAGTGTGAGGATGTGGGATAATTAAGTGGAGGGTGTAACAATTAGGGCCTTGTTTGAAAGGGAATGTAGGTTGTTGTAGTCTAGAGGTTGGTGGGGTAAAGAAAGTGAGAAAAAGGGAGAAAGTAGAGGCATGAAAGGCAGTGGTTGATTGGAGGGGAGGGGAGCAGGGGAGGTGTTTAGGTGGTGTTCCTACAGAGAGGTGAAGTATAAAGTAAATGAGTACAGGGATGGGTGGGAAAAGGGGGTAGGGTAGGGCAACGGTGTGAGCCCGAGTGATCCGAGGGGGGAACTGAGTGGAATGGCCCTGATTCCCTCACTCAGCACTGTAAGAAGGTAAACAATCAGTAAGGTACATAGTATTAGAGAATGAAGCAGGAATGCTGGAAGAGAGAGGAAAGAGGGGGAGTTGCAAGTGTTTTGTGGGAGAGAGATAATAGAATAAAACAGAGTAGGAAGAGAACAGATAGAGAGAGACTTTTGAATACCTGCAGTGTCCAGTACTGCTGGGCAAGATAACTGGAGGTAGTAGAAGTAGTGTAGTCAAGATTCTAAGCTAGCTGTTAAGCAAGAGTTATCCAGCAAAGGGAAGTCTATGGTGTTGGGCAGATGAGCTGGGGAAAGTAGAGTAGTAAGGAATAGTGAGAGCTTGGGAGATAGGAGGGGTGATGTACTGTGAGAGCCGTGAGTAGGAGACCATGTACAGGGATTTGAATTCACTAGAGAAAAAACTAATTTGTGTATATTCACTGTAGGTCTAAGCTTCCACCCTAGGGTTTGAAAGTCCTGTGGGCTTCACTGTAGCAGTCAGAATGGAGTGGTAGTTCAGTTATGGGAGTACCTCCTAAGTAGAGTAAAGAGGAGAGCAGTTTAGTGAAAAGGACTGTAAATAGGATTTAACTGTGCTGTAAAAAGATTAGTAAGGAGAATGGTTAATTTAACTGTAAGGCATAGACTTGAGTAAAGCAGGGAAGGCAGATGGACAATGCAAATACAAGGTTAGAAAAGTCAGCTAATGGAATGGTGCAGAATGGTAGTAGTTGAATAATCTAGCTTAAACTTAACATTGCTTAAAGCATCAGTTTACCAGTGGCAGATGGAGCTCAGAAACGCCAGCAACTAGTGTATGTAGCTATACAATTTGAGTCCGAGTTATTAAGGAAAAGAGTTGCCAGTTTTTGGGGAAAATCAGCATAGGAACACCTACATGACTATTCGTGCGGCTATACTGCCTGTGGTGTTGACGGTATTTTAAGGCAATTAAAAGAGGCTAGGATACAGGATAATGTTAGCTGAGGAAATTAGGCAAAAACTTGTGGTCAGATGACACCATTTAGTGGCTGTTTCAGATATTAGGCTTGGGCTCCAATATGGGAGAAAATAAGGTAAGGGAAGCAGCTGCAGGATATAATAGAGCTTCCCAAAGGAGTTCTGCAGGAACGCTGAAGGAGGGAGAGTATTGGTATAAGAAATTAACAACAGTTTACTTCTGTGGGAAAGCACAGCTTGACTAGCTAAAACACTGGCAGTAAACTCACACTGGGAGATGGCAGTAGAGAAATACACGTTTGTAAGGGTCCATATAGTATATTAGTGTCCATGGGTCAAATATAGCAGCAACTAAGTACATATGCACAAACACACACAAACTCCTGGGAAAGGTTGGGGCAGGTTTACTAGTTATGCCACCTTCTGCCCAGATGATAAGGTAGTTATGACTGCCACCATACACTCTTGCCAGCTACCTTAAGGCTCTTCTTAGGGTACCCAATATGCTGCAAGAAATTAATATTAATACAAATGGTAGTTTGACCAAGAGCAAGGCTATTAGGAGTGGCCCACACATAGACAGCAAATAAATATTGAAGTACTCTCAAAACTTAAATATCTCTACAAAGATCATCCACAATGAAAGGTTTAAGTATATTTAATAATAAATAATAAAAGGACAAGAAAATACTAAGTATATATTCACAGTGGCATCAAAGTTCAAAACACAGGAAGTATTTAAAATAACATTGCAGGACAGACTTAGATAAATAAACAAAAACAGTATCTAACCTAAGCTTCACTATATTTCTGACTGTATCTAAGAGAATTACTATACCCTAATAACTTACTAATAAAGCAAGGCAGATGATGTGGTGAATGGTTCTTCTTGATGTTGGGTCCAAGACAGAATACAGAATGCTCTGTCTCTCTAAGAGACTTCTCAGAATAATATCTAAAATCAAAATGACATAATTTCTGGTCATCTGACTTCTAGTTCCCATGCAAAATCCTCATTGCTTGCAGCTGGCAGTATTTAGCACCTACCCATAAAAATACATACACAATGGCTTTTGCTCAGATCTGTTGAGCTTGTGGAGGTTGTAAAACAAGTAAACACATCCACTCTTCCTGAGTTGCAATTAATTCACCCCAAAGACAATACAGAAAGCTTCCTAGTACACACTTTGTGTCTCTAGCTGCCTGAAACCTGTGAGATCGCCTCTTTATGGCCTAGCCTATAAAGTGATTTAATTTCAGATATTTTTTCTAAAGTTTGCTGGATTGAGGTTAACCCTCCAGTTTCCTCTGTTAAAACAGATACATTTAAACAGTTACAATACTGCATGTATATTTCTGTTTTCTACAGTAGGCACACTGTGGTTACATTTCAAACACAGCACTTTACAAATACATTTTCAACACACACGTCTGCACAAAGCAGTTTGATATACACATGACATACAGTTGTAATACATTTGTAATACAATCATCTTGTATTAATCATTTCGATATTCAACAATGACATAATTATTTACAAAATTCCAGCTAGCTGTGCTGCCACTACCTCCTTTCCTCACAACCAGTGTCTGCAATAAGAAGAGAAATGTATTTTACGTGCACAGTACAATCTTTGTTGCTGTTATAAGATTTTTTAAGCTTAAAATGCCTTCATCCATTCCATTTTCCCACTTCTGTTGTATTGCTATCCTTAGACCTGCTGCTTTGCAGCATACTAACATTTCACCAAAACCATAATTCTTGAGCATGAGAAATTAGTAGATCTCTGTGGTATGTTTAAAACCAAAAATTGCTTTCTATAAAACTACTTGATTATAGATAAACAAAAAAACTTCCTGTTGTGGTTAAATTAAAGGCGCACACTATGACCATAAAAAACAAGAATACTTTATTGAAAGTTAAGCGCTTTTGTCCCTATTACTAATTTAAAAGATGGATAGAGAATATATATATATTTTGTGTTAGAGTTCACATAAGTGGGCAAATGTATATGAATTACTTTACGGTTTCCAGCCATATATTTTTATTACTTCTTACTATTATTTTGAGATTTAATGTTTTTTTTTTTTTTTTTATTTTAGAAAAAGTTTTATTCAGAATATGCATTTTATTTTATTTAACTTAGAATTAAATTGTTTTATAATAAAGCAGAGTTTTCATATGGATGTATTTTTTAGATTATGTCAAGAAGATGACAGGGAATGAATGGTTAACAGTGGGTCATGTGATTAATTGTGCTTATAAGCATTGGACTGTTTAGATTTTTTTGTTCTGAAGTCGTCCCTTATATAATAGGGACGAAAGTGCTAAACTTTCAATAAAGTATTCTTGTTTTTTATGGTTATAGTGTGTGCCTTGGATTTAACCACATTTGGAAGTTTTTGTTTATGAGTTGCATTGGCTTCATGGGTCAGTGCTACTGGTTTTAGTCTGATTATAGAAAAGACCATCTCTTATGAGCAGACCACTGTACAAAACTGTGATCAGTTAATATGGTTGCCACCATTTTAGATGCCCAAACAGGGACATTCTTAATGAAACTTGATATTTTGCAGGACAAACCATGCCATGCCATCACCTAATGTAAATGAATTATCTTCACCTTTTTACCAAAATGTAGACTTTGTAATGTACAGTGTTGGCTGATTATACTGCTTTATGCACCATTAAGATAATTTAAATGTAATAACAGAATTTTCTATACCATTTAGAGAAAAGTAAGATAATGTATGTATATATATATATATTTTTTTTTTCTTTGTAAAAATCAAGACATCACTTTTCATTTTTTTTCAACAGGACAGAACTGTCCAAATCATGACTGTCCTACAGAATCACAGATAAATGGCACCCCTCTTGATTATGTCCACTAATACATTTTCTCTTCATCTCTATAACAAAGGCAGTGGAAATACTCTGCGTATTTTTTGTTCTGAGCAGCTGCTGATATCAACAAGACTGATTGACCATGTAAGACAGTGGGCAGTAGCTAAAAGGAAATGCTACAGATTTCCCTATGTCTGTGATAAGCCATGCCAGCAGAAACAAATTGCTTTGCAAAAGCATTAGAGAAGTTAAGCGTAAAAAAGGTTGGTAGGATTTGCCTTCATTTAATTCCAAGGAAAGTAAATGAACGTTTTATAAAATATAGGTAGTTTTCTGGTAATTAAACCATGCTGGAGCCATACTGCAGGGGAGAAAACAAAAGAGTCGAGATAAACTGTAGGAGAGGGTAGGGTTTCCTTTAAATGAACAAAAATGACATTCTGGACTTCAATGAATAATTAGATTGTTCTGTTTACACTTTGAAGATATGTCTCAATAAAATTAAATAACAGGACATGTGCAGAGGACATTCAACACTAAATTTGAATCTTGCCCTACAAAAAGATTTTTTATCCTCCCCTTCAAGAAAATTACTATCATTTTATTTCACTAGACTGCTTTAAAGGAAATGCACGAGGAATATAAGAATGTAGGAAATAAAAAATAAAATGTAGCTTTAGTTGAATGGTATTCTTTGAATGAGTTAAACAACTTACATAAAAAATGTCATGGATGGGCCTGGGACTGATGGGGTTTGAATCCTGCCCCTACTAACCAAAATGCCATGGATGGTACTACTGCCACCAAGTGTTATGTGATGACTGCCGACCTGTATGATACCCAAGTACGTGAAAGATAATGGTTATGGGCCTTGGAACTTGCCATTGTCTCAAATAGGTCTTCTGAACAGCAGAGAGATGGTCTCAAATCAAACCACCTGTACCTAGCATGTCATACTAATGAAAAGTCTAAAATCTAACTCACTAATTTATTTACCAAATGCAACCTGTCCCCAAGACCATAAGGGAGTATACACTGCTGTCCTAGGTATGGGCTACCAACATTTATTTCTGGACTATTACTGTATACTGATCACTTGCAAAGCTGAGTCTTTGGCTTATAACTTCAAATCCCTTTGCAATTACTCTCTATGAACCACAGTGTCTTCCAGTGCCTTTTGCCTAAGGTAACTGCCCCCCCCCCCCCACATGAGCTCATGTGTGAGTGCACATGCATGTGCACACGCTTACACACAGATCCACACAAACAATTTCCGGGAAAGGTTGGCAGAAATTTCCAATTCCCTATGGCTTTCTTCCTGGCATGGTAGTACTGTCACCACTCTAGATAGGGTTAGAGGTCCAGACACACATTTACTTGCTACCTCTTTATTTGTGCTGAATGTAAAGTAAAGAAAATAATAAGCCACAGTGGTGCAGCGGTAGCGTTGTCAACTCACAGCAAGAAGTTCTCCTGTTTGATTTTTGGCTGGAGCACCTTCTGGGTGGAGTCTGCATGTCCTCCCCGGGGACGAGTGGCATTCAAAAGACTTGCGTGAATGGGTGTACCTTCGTTGAAGGGTGGACGTCGGGCTGGCACCTCGGCACCATAAAAATCGACTGCCAATCATTAGCTGACCGGAGTTCCGCTGTGGTGACCCCTAACCGGGAAAAGCCGAAAGAAAAACAACAGCAAGTAGTAGGGTCAAATGATGTAACCAATCGGAGGTGGAGCTGCCACTTTGCCAAACTACAGTGATAAAGAATTATAACCTTTTCTCAGATTATAAAATAATAAAAATACATAAATAAATTATATGTAAATAATAAATACCAGCTGTAAAAGCTTAAAAGTGAACAATAGCACTTTACGTAAACAATAAAGAAAACCATGCCGATAGAGGTCAAATATGCAGAGGTGAAAACCATACACAGAGAATGAAAAATATCTGCCAGTTATACAAATACGAATACTGAAAGAAAACCTCAACACTAAATAAGTAGAATATTGCACTCTTACTGTTCCAAGTTCCTAGAAGATACAAGGCAGAAAGTGCAGGAATTAAACTTACATGGAAGTAGTTACCTCAGCATCTTCAGGAAAATTAAACTAGTCTGATGTCACATTCATATATATATATTAATTTGAGCTCATTACTCCTGTAGTCAAATTCAGGGTGACCAGATTACATACTTTACTTTGACACCCAAAAAAAGGTGTAATTATATTAGTTTTCTTCATCTACAGAGGAACAGTGGACAAGGAACCAGTTCAGGAGACATCCATTAACTGTTTGCATATTAATGACTGCTTTTTTTTACAGTTCTTTCCAGCTGTTTCTTTGAAGTATACTGTAATTGCATTTTATGGGCACTGGTTTTCCTTTCTCCAAACTGATGTGTGACTGAAGTATATGTGAGCAATTAAATCCCCACTGAGAAACTGCAGCAAGTTATACTTTGCAGTTTGATTACATGTATCCTGCATCTTCTTCTTTTCATCAACTTTTACATTAAAAAATGAAAGATTACACATTCTCAGTAAGCACAATGAATTTCATATTAAAACTACGTTCAGATTTTACAGTGAGATATGAATGTGCCAATAGTCCACAATAAGAAAGAAAAAATACATGTTATTTCTTGTCAGATTTCTGTGGCCTGGTACCCAAACACCACAATACTGTCTGCAAACAAGTTGATAAGGGGGATAATGCAAACAAGTTGATAAGGGGGATAATGTAGTGCTGATGGATGCAGAAGAATATGATGAACTGAGTTATGCAATTTTAATTGATGATGTAAGTTATAAGCCTTTGCAGCATGACTCACTCCAGAAAGTTGTGAGAGACGAAAGCAATTTTTAAGACAGTTAGATTATCTTTTCTGACAAACAAGAATATCTGAGAATGTATTGTTAATTACTCTAATGTACCTGCATTTTATAGTGTGCCAAACGCCTATTAGTATTTATAAATTCTACCTGGATGAACAGTAGTCTCAGTGAATTTAGCCCTACAGAAGGAGACAGTCAAGCACCACAAAGTATTTTATATCAATAGGTGCCAGACCTGGTAACTTTGATCAGCGATATTACTGATCTGTTAAATACAGTACAAGGAACAAAATGGAAAGATAATTTGTTTTTGATGCAACAGTTGTTTAAAACTTTTATGGGTGTCTTAGCCATAAGGATGAAGTAAAGGAAGTGCATTAGTATTTAGGTGGATTACTACAAACAAGTTATCTATTTGGACATGTATTTTGTATTAATGAATAACTTCTTACATGAAATATAAAATATTATTTCCATAATTCCTTTTTTAATTTCTCCAAATCTTTTGGGTTTCTAATTCCGTGATGGGAATGGACCCCATTCCTAAGTCAAAGTATGATTAAAGTTCATGAAATTAATATTGTTTCACTCTTTGATGTCTGCCATTAGTGCTCTTTGCAGCACCTGCAATGTGCCCAGTAATGCAATTTGTACGGAGTTACATGTATTGGTAGCATATCTAAATATGATTGTAGATTTTTTTGACCTGTTGCTCCTACTACTATTGCAACTGTCTGGGTATCTTTCTTCCACATTGCTCTCATTTCTACCTGCAAATCCTGATATTTTATGATTTTGTGTCTCTCTGTACGCAAGACACTTTAGGTACTGTTGTGATAATTTCAATGATCAATGCTTCTTTTGTCTTCTTTTCTTGGACCACTATATCAGGTTTTCTAGCATCTATCTTTTGAACTGTTGGTAGTGGATGATCCCATGTGATGTAGACATCTTCATATTCTATGATGTTTTGTGGCTTATGTTTCCAGTGTTTTTCACCCACTTCAATGTCATAATAATTGCACAGTCCCCAGTGCAACAGTCTTGCCACATTATTATGCTTTTCAATATACAGTCCTTCTGCCATTAGTATGTCGCAACCAGCAACAAGGTGTGCAACTCTTTCTTATTCGGTTTTACAAAACCTACATTTGTCTGTTTCTCCCACATGTTCAGTAGACTTTGTAAACCAACGTGTATGCAATCCAGTCTCTTCGGCTGCCAATATTATCCTTTCATCTCTGAGTTTGAATTCTCTTCTCCTCAACCATTCCTGAATTAATTCTGGATCAACATGAGGTTCTTCCAGAAGTTTTCTATACTTGCAACTATATTTATGCTTTTTCAACATTTCTTGCCTTCTCATCTGGTCCTTCACCTTATATTCTTTCTTTTTTTTTTTGGCACATTCAGTTGCTGCCTGATTTTTATCTACTTCTGGTTTTATTTTCCATTCCTGCTTGATGCGGATATGCTTCTGCTAGATTAAGCAGAGAAGTCATCTTAGATTTATTTTCCTCATATTTCAAAACTTTCACTATGTTTGGGTCTTGGGAGGTCAGGAGATATGTGCGGCATCCCACAATTGCAGATCTATGCATATAATCAATTTCAAGGAAGCCCATCCCTCCTTCGGAATGGGGAATATATAATCTTGGTATGCACTGATTTTTGTAAATCATTTGGCGAGCATGAAGCATCCTTCTTGTTTTCCTAGCTAATCTACCCAACATGTTTTGGGGCCAATCAGTCACTCCAAAACCCTAATTTAGGACAGGAAGAGCAAACTGGCTTATAGCTTGGATTTTGTTCCTAGATGTCAGTACTGTTTTTAGGATTAATTTAAGTCTCCTGAAGTATTCCTTACTAATTTTTATTCACATTTGTTCATGTTTTATTGTTGATCCTTCATCAATTCCCAAATATTTATATACTCCTTCTTGCTCAAGTTTTTTTTATATCACATTCTTGTCCCAAACTAATGTTTTCCTGGTGCTGCAGTTTTCCTGCTTTAAAGGTTGCCTTTGCACATTTATCAAGACCAAGTAACATTCTTATATCATCTGAAAAAGTTTTGACAACTTGCAGTTGTGCTTTCAATTCCTCATCTGATGAGCTATACAGTTTTAAATCATCAACAAAGAGAAGATGAGAAGTCTTTACAGTTTATTGTTTTCTAGGAGCCAAATTATAGCCATGGCCTAAGCTGAAGTAGGTTAATGGGTTAAGGGCAAGGTAGAATAGCAGCAGTGACAAAGATTCACCCTGTAATACCCCCTGAGATAATAATTTGCCCTCTATCATGGCTTAATTGCAAAGTGGTTTGCCACTGGTTCATTGTCACTGTAATGTAGTTTATCAGTGTAGGGTGCGTCTTGTACATTTTTAAGTACTATTTTATCTATGAATGTGGGATACTGTCAAATGCATTTTTTGTTGTCAATCCATGCCATACTTATATTCTTCCCCTTTTTATAGTTCTCCACTATTACTTTATTTAACAACAAATAATCCTTTCTTCCATATGACTTTCTTTTATTGCCCTTTTGTTCTACTGCCATAATTAAGTTTTCTTCTAAATGACAATAAACTCTGTTGGCATCAATTCCCATGTATAGTTTATACATCGTCGGAAGGCAAGTTATTGGTCTATAATTTTTAGGGTAGCTTACAGGTAGGAGCATTGTTTTTCCCGTTGTTAACCAGGTTGGTGTCTGTTTGGGATGCGCATATGAACAGTTCTTACGCATGGCTAAATCTTCGTGCAAAGACGTTAATACTTTCAGTCAAAAGTTAGGTACTGCATCTGGGCCTGGGGTTTTCCAATTAGAGGCTTTTCTTAACTTTGTTTCAGTCTCTCTGGCTGTTATTTAATCCCATTTCATATCCTGTACTTTTAAACCTCGCATTCTTTCTTTAACTTCTTCTATCCATTTAGCATATTTATGTTCCACAGGATCTTCATAGATACTTCTCCAAAATGTATCTATTTCTTCTTCTTTTGGTGGTCTTTCAATTCCTTTTACCTTATTTTCTGATTCTCCATAAAACTTTTTGGGTTGTCAATAAGTTGCTTATTTGTACTTTTCCTTTATATTTATGTTTGTATCTTCTAAGTTTTTCCACCTGTGCTGAAATTTTTAGTTTATTTGTGATAGTGCATGATAGATCCTGGTCTCTTCTAATATTGCACATTGCTTTTAACACATTTTTCTTAGTATTTTTGTTGATCTATTCCCTCTTCTATAGCCTTCTAACAGTGACACTTCTTGTCTTAACTGTTTTATAGTTTTCTCTATTCAATATTTCAATTATGGTATTCAATTTCTCCCCTTCCTTTCCCTCACTACCCTGTGTTCTTGTAGTAGAACTTTATCAGTTACTAATTTAGCTGCACAGTAATATATCCTGTTTACTTCTGTTATATTGCATGGATCTCTGTAGACAGTCCTAATTACTGTGTTCATTTGTTTTATCACACTTCTGACTTTTGGGTTTTATTAACCTTCTGCAGTCTATTTCTTTCATTGATCATAATATATCTGTCTATGTATATTAAATTAAGCAGCTCTTCTTTTAGCTCATTTTCTTCCAAACTGAGGGCACATTCCTTGTTTTCCAATTCCTGCAGGCATTCTATAGAAGGTTCCATAGCATCTTCCTGTGGCACCTTCTCTTCAATTTCATCCTGTGCCATCCATTGCTCTGTCATGTGGGAACTCACTGGCCTGTCACTGACTGCATCATAGTTTTCCACATTTTCCTGTTCCTTCCCTTGCTGTCTACCTTCAAGTGAACATTTATACTGGTTTCCTGTTGTGGTGCTGTCTGAATTTGATTTTTCTACACTGAATCCTTCACTTTGTAGGTACTCCATAACCTCAGTTTCTGTTTCTTTAACTTCTCCATTACTGATCTTCTTTTCTCCTTTTCCTCTTTGTCTTCTTATTTATTGTATTGTAAAGTTTTCCATGTCTAGATTCCTCTGCCTGTATTTCTCTTCAAATATCTTTGGTGCTGCTCTTTTTGTATTGGCTAGTTTTGCTTTTTCTTTTGCATAGATATTACACCATATTAAATCTCTTTTCTTTCCCATGTCAATATTTCTTCTTCAGATGTTTCCTAATCTTCCTGTTTCTCCTTACTTTGGGGACTCACTCCAAACTGCTGTGATATAACCTGTGTTAGACCTTCTACACCAAATTCTTCACTTTGCAGGTACTCCATAACTTCAACTTCTATTTTTTTTTACTTCTACTTTACTAATCTTCTTTTCTATGTTCCATCTTTGTGATGTTATTTTTTTTCCATAATTCCAGTATGAACAAATGGATATGGGATGAGATGACTTAAAAATTATTACTGAAAGCCGCATTCAATAAATAGCAAAAATAAGCTTTTCTTTTTAAGTGGGCAAATGTCCCTGCATCCCTCATATGTGGAAGTGATACCCACACTGCCACAAGTTATGTATACCAACTCCATGGATGCACAACAGTGCAGAAAACTGCAAAAGTTAGTATTCATTGAAAGTAGCCTTCAGTGTCCTTCAGACAGATTACCACTGAAAACCTATCAGGTTCCCTGTGGTTTTTTAACCCTCATATACAATTTATGTATTGCTTTGCAATGTCTTTAACAATTCATGACTTTGAACATTTTAAATTTAATGTATTAATGATGCTAAAAATTGAAGTATTAAACTGTTTGAATACTAATAGGTTTATATTAAAATTTGTAGGACAGATGCATACAAATCTGATTGCCTGTTTAGATATATTTATTTAGTTTGTTTACCAGGGTAGTACATAGATATATTTATTTAGTTTGTTTACCAGGGTAGTACATAGATATGTTTATTTAGTTTGTTTACCAGGGTAGTACATAGATATGTTTATTTAGTTTGTTTACCAGGGTAGTACATAGATATATTTATTTAGTTTGTTTACCAGGGTAGTACATAGATATATTTATTTAGTTTGTTTACCAGGGTAGTACCTAGATATATTTATTTAGTTTGTTTACCAGGGTAGTACATAGATATATGTATTTAGTTTGTTTTCCAGGGTAGTACATAGATATATGTATTTAGTTTGTTTACCAGGGTAGTACATAGATATATGTATTTAGTTTGTTTACCAGGGTAGTACATAGATATATTTATTTAGTTTGTTTACCAGGGTAGTACATAGATATATTTATTTAGTTTGTTTACCAGGGTAGTACATAGATATATTTATTTAGTTTGTTTACCAGGGTAGTACATAGATATATTTATTTATTTTGTTTACCAGGGTAGTACATAGATATATTTATTTAGTTTGTTTACCAGGGTAGTACATAGATATATTTATTTAGTTTGTTTACCAGGGTAGTACATAGATATATTTATTTAGTTTGTTTACCAGGGTAGTACATAGATATATTTATTTAGTTTGTTTACCAGGGTAGTGCATAGATATATTTATTTAGTTTGTTTACCAGGGTAGTACATATATATATTTATTTAGTTTGTTTACCAGGGTAGTACATAGATATATTTATTTAGTTTGTTTACCAGGGTAGTACACTGATCATAATAGGCCATTTGCAGGCACAGCTTGGGTGAAGAAATTAACAAAAATAAATAAATAAAACAGAACAAATTCACAAAGACTAATCACAGAACAAAGATAATTCCATAGACAATTGATCCAATATATAAATACGTTAAGAGAGTAGAAATTTTAGTTGTAAATATGAAAGGAAAGCAGTAGTAGTTGAGAACAGAGGGTCAAAGCAGAAGTGATATAGGTAAGGAGGGAATTATGTTATGTGTCCAGTGGAAAAGCTCTTGCAGTCAGATTTGTGATGCAGGTGTCTTTTGTACTGAGCTCTGAATATGGTGAAACAGGAGACTTCCTTTAGGTGAAGGGAGAAGATGGATGGAGTTTAGATGCAAGAAAGAGAAAGGAATGGTTGGTACAGTGCAGTTTGGTTTGGGATGCACAGCGTGAAAGAGTTAATTGAGAGAGGTTGCTGAGGTAGGAAGTTGCTTGTTGCTTGCTGAACAATGGAACAATAAAATCTAAATTAAATAGAAAAAAATCTTTAGTAACTTTTGGTAAGGAAAAAAAGGAAATCCAAAGAAGTTATTTTGTCAACTACATTATGAAGAAATGAAAATAACTCAGATGCTATGTAGTAAGGAAAGTGATTCTGAGACAGAAGTGAACAGCATAAATAACATTATTGCAGAAGGGTTATAATGCAAAAAAGTTTGAGTGTAGCATATGAAAATGTTAAAACTAGCAACACCATGTATTTTTATAGAATATCTTCGCCCTATAGCAGTACCATGTAAGGGCTATGCCCCTATAATACTGCTTTATTATTCCATGAGGTCACCTTTATCTCAAGGCAATAAAAAAAGGTGGCAATATTTTATCTCAAGGCAATGAAAAGGTAATTCACAAAGTTAACACGCTTGTCCTACAATCTGTATCAAAAGTATACAGATGGTAAAAGTCATGACTCAGTAAGTCACAAAACTCATCTCAAACAACTGCTATTTAATTATCTGTGTTTTGATATTGTGAATGACTATCCTTTTCATATATGGCAACTGAACAGTACCTGGAGAGGTGCAGATTGCTATATGGGTGCATTATTCTAGTATTCCTAGAACTATATGCAGACCTGTTACCCTGTAAAATGCTTACATGGTGGTTCATTGTTCTTGATGCTGAGGACTGCAGTGAGCTCACAGTGAGCTCAGTAGCATGGATGTGAGAAATGTATTTAATATGACTGATAGTAGAATCATATATCCTTTTATGAAGTGTAATTTACTGGAATTTCCCTGGGCCTAGGATGTAGGGGACTGCTGCAACTTTTGTCCTCATCAGGATGGACTAGCCTCAATGTTCAGGTGCTGTCAGGTTTGCGCTGCTGCACACATCATGGAATTTGTCCAGGATAGTCGCAACAGTCTCAGAGCTTTGATCTATTAGCGCAAAAAAGTTCTGTTACATCTATATCTGCCTACATCAGCATGGCTTGGTAGGATGTGCTCTACCCACCACAGAGCTTCTTTTTTCCTGTCAGCCACTGCCTGTCCGTATATGGTGTAGGATAAAATTATAGAGCACTTCCTTTTTCATCATGCTATTTAATATAGCATTTGCATGTTCAAAAACCATACACTGGTTGATGACATTTGTACTTGCATTGTGCTGTTCCTCATAAACATTGTTATATGGTTTCCTGGTGTGTGTGTGTGTGTGTATAATATGTATGTATGCATATTTATTTTTATATATTTGTGTATATGTATATATATATATATATATATATATATATATTATATACACACACACACACATATATATATATATATATATATATATATATATATACATATAGACACACACATGCACACACACACACACACACATATATATATATATATATATATATATATATGCACACACACACACACACACATATATATATATATATATATATATATATATATATATATATATATATATATATGTGGGTGTGTGTTTACTATCAATATGTCAAACGGCAAAATAATTTCCATTCGACATATTGGAAACAAACCTCGAAAGTCAAAATAAAGAACAAGTCACAGTGTCAGATCAACTGAACGAATTCAGCAGATTCAACATTGTTTCTGAACACATGGTTGTGTTTCCACACAGGATTGCATTAAAGTGCGGAAAAGGGCATATTTCCTTACATTGGGCAAGTGTTTACTTGCCCTTTGAAAAATCTACTGTTTGGGATTTCAACCGTTCATTATTTTTATCTTGAGAAAATAACTTTTGGTCTTGCGGGATTTCAGGATGTAGAAGTAGACCCATATGTATATACATGTATGCATAAACATAGATACAGATATGGAAGATATTGGTATAGTTCTCCTTTTCCATGTATCATATTACATAATAATTGCACACTACTATGCTATTTTTGCAAGTTTATACATTAAATGCTACTTGGGGTAGTACATGACCACATAAATGGTTCTCAGTGTTGTATACATGCAAGCTTCCTTTTACCTGAAGGTTAAGGTAGTCCAAATAACACTAAAACTGGTGATTTATTGCCATAAAATTCTTATTTATATTCAGCTAACAAAGCCTGTCATGATCTATGATCTGAAGGATAAGGAAATACAAATGACACTGTTACATGACTCCTTGGTAGTGGTCTTCAGACACAACTTGTTCTTCTCTGAAAGCTAAGGCAAAGCACATTAAAATGTTGCATGGCTTGTACAAAATAACACCTCTGCTTCTTTAATGTTGTACCAAAAAGTCCATTACGATCTGTAGGCTAAGACACTGGGTGGCATATGACAAAATAAATATTATTATCTGTTGGCTAAGACAGTGGATGGCATATGACAAATTAAATTCTTCTTTATGATATACTGACAATGTCTTCTATGACTGATAGACTCAAGACAGTTACATGACAGACAGTTACATGACTGGAACATGACCACAGAAATGTATCTGTCAGTAGGTGTGCTTACTGACAGCAGTCACTTGCTTTGCAGCCCACACAGTATGAAGGCTATTGTCTCACAGTTTTTGTTTCTTACTTACATTAATACGTCCAGGATGACATCCTTCCAGATTGTATCTGATTGACTTTGTGTTTTGACTATATGATTTTTTTTTCTTTGTTTGCTTTTTCTCATGTGCCCCCATCCATCAGATCTTGTGTGTATACTGGGCTATTGCCTTACATCATCTGTGATCAACGTATATATTCATTTAATGTGTTATGTTTGAATTCTTAAAGGCAGGGCACCTTACAAAAATGTTTTTGTTACCTAACTTTCATACATTTGTTATTGTACCATGTTATCTGGAACCTAGACTCACACTTGACCTTTTATTTTTTCTGAAGTATACAAATGCAAGCTTCTAACTTTTATACTTACTAAAATTTCATCCCTAATTTACAGAATAGGTATATTATGAGTTGACCCTCCCACATTGTTATAATACAGGTTCATATTATTAAAACTAAAACTGGCTGATTACCAATCTATTAAACTCCTTTTCCCATTCAGTTTACCTGCCAAACCTTTATAGACTTCACTGTGAGGGTTCATTCCCTTTTACTGAGATTAGAGCACAGCTTGCCATCCAGTCACAGCTTTCACCATTTTTACATTTGATGGATACATTAATATAATGGTCCACAGTGTCCACACCCAACTACCAGTATTTCTGCTCTCCTAGTCTGCTGTAATAATAAGTGATTGCTTAAAACACAGAGAGAGTGACCTGTTACATTAATTTAATAACAAGTTATGAGAATAAATGAATGAACCAACAGCCAAACTTGATATATATATATATATATATATATATATATATATATATATATATATATATTAAATGTAAATTCAGTAGGGGACCCGAAGCTAGAGTAAGTAAAACTTGCACACGTTATCCTGCCTTGCATTATAGGTTTATGCTGTTTGCTCCTTATGAATGAGATAGCTATTATTTGTATCTTTAATTGTAACAGTGTCTCCTGCAATGTTACTGTTTTAAGGAACTTGTAATATCTTTCCTGTTATCTTTATTAAATACATCATATTTCATTAGCAGATGTACTGTAGATGATTATTCTGTAAAATAAGAAAGCCAATATTGTATTTTTTGATGCTGTATTTTCTGTCCTCTAGTCTTATGTCATTATGCCCACATGCAATCACAATGATGTTATGTGGAGGTTGTGATGACCCCGGTCTGGGCCAGTAATTAAAGAGCCTGAATCCTCACTACTGGCACTAGAGAGGGATGTTCACTTGGAACAAAAATTAATACACTCAGTATTTCCAGGTGCAGTTTTCTGCATCAAGCATAATTTCCTTTAAAAGCACACAGGGAACACAGTCAGTGGGTTGGGTCCTCTCTCTCTCCCCCAGCTCCCCAATGAAACTACCCACTGGCACAGCTGTAGGGTTGGGTCCTCAGCTGAGTGTCCAAGCCAAGTCCTCCAGCACCCTCTGTGTGAAACCAATGCTTCATATCCCTGCTCCAAGCCGCTGGCACACACACTCTTTGAGATTTGATTTTCACACACACACACACACACACACACACACACACACACACACACACACACAAAGCTGGCATAGATTTACTAGCTATTCGCTATGCCCCCTTCTGCCCAGACTATAAGATAGTTAGACTGCCACCAGGCACCCCAAAGCCAGCTACTCTAAGGCTCTTACAAGGGCACCCATTATACTGGTGAAATTAATATTAATACAAATGTTATTGTTTGGCCAATGTGGAAAGGCTTTCAAGAGTGGCCACAGCTGTCACCAAATATATATATAAGTACTCTCACAGATTAAAATATTCTCTAAAAGACCAGTCACAATGAAAAGTTTAAATATATTTAATAATAAATAATAAAAAACATGAAAATACTAAATCTCTATTTATAATAAACACCAGAGTTTCAGCCACATCATCATCTTCTTTTGGCTGTTCCTGTTAGGGGTCTCCACAGTGGATCATCTGTTTCCATTTCTTCCTGTCCTCTGCATCTTGCTCTGTCTCACCAACCACCTGCATGTCCTCTCTCACCACATCCATAAACCTTATCTTAGGCCTTCCTCTGTTCCTGTTATCTGGAAGCTTCATCCATAGCATCTTTTTCCCAATATACTCAGCATCCCTCCTCAGCACATGTCCAAACCAACGTAATCTTGCCTCTCTGGCTTTGTCTCCAAACCTTCCAACCTGGGTTGACCCTCTAATATACTTATTCCTAATCCTGTCCACCATCATCACACCCAGTGCAAATCTTAACATCTTTAACTCTGCCATATCCAGCTCTAACTCCTGCCTTTTTGTCAATGCCACTGTCTCCAACCAATGTAACATAGCTGGTCTCACTACCCTCTTGTAAACCTTCCCTTTCACTCTTACTGGTACTCGTCTGTCACATATCACTCCTGACATTCTTCTCAACCCACTCCATCCTGCCTGTACTCATTTCTTCACCTCTCTTCCACACTCACCATTACTCTGAACTATTGATCCCAAGTATTTAAACTCATCCACCTTTGCCACCTCTACTCCTTGCATCCTCACCATTCCTTTATTCTCCCTCTCATTCACACACATATATTCTGTCTTAGTCCTGCTGACCTTCATTCCTATTCTCTCTAGAGCATATCTCCATCTCTCCAGGGTCTCCTCCATCTGTTCCCTACTCTCACTACAGATCACAATGTCATCTACAAACATCATAGTCCACGGGGACTCCTGTCTGAACTCGTCTGTCAGCCTGTCCATCACCACTGAAAATAAGAAAGGGCTCAGAGCTGATCCTTGATGTATTCCCATCTTCACCTTAAACGCATCCGTCACTCCCACCACAGACCTCACCACTGTCACACCACCCTTGTACATATCCTGTACCACTCTTACATACTTCTCTGACACTCCCGACTTTCTCATACAATACCACAACTCCTCTCTAGGCACTCTGTCATATGCTTTCTCTAAGTCGACAAAAACACAATGCAGCTCCTTCTGACCTTCTCTGTACTTCTCCATCAACACTCTCAGAGCAAACATCACATGTGTAGTGCTCTTTCCCAGCATGAAACCATACTGCTGACCACTAATCATCATGTCCCTTCTTAACCTAGCTTCCACTACTCTTTCCCATAACTTCATGCTGTGACTGATCAATTTAATCCCTCTGTAGTTACTACAGCTCTGCACATCACCCTTATTCTTAAAAATCGGTACCAAAACACTTTTTCTCCATTCCTCAGGCATCCTCTCACTTTCCAAGATTTCATTAAACAATCTGGTTAAAAACTCCACTGCCATTTCATCTAAACACCTCCATGTTTCCACAGGTATGTCATCCGGAACAACAGCCTTTCCATTCTTCATCCTCTTCATAGCTATCCTTACGTCCTACTTGCTAATCCTTTGCACTTCATGGTTCACTATCCCCACATCATCCAACCTTTTCTCTGTTTCATTCTCTTCATTCATCAACCCCTCAAAGTACTCTTTCCATCTGCTCAACACACTATCCTCGCTTGTAAATATGTTTCCCTCATTATCCTTTATCACCTTTACCTGCTGCACATCTTTCCTAGCTCGGTCCCTCTGTCTAGCCAATTGGTACAGGTCCTTTTCTCCCTCCTTAATGTCCAACCTTTCATACAACTCTTCATATGCCTTATCCTTAGCCTTCGCCACCTCTCTCTTTGCCATACACCTCATCTCCTTATACTCCTGTCGACTTTTTTCATCTCTCTGACAATCCCACTTCTTCTTTGCCAACCTCAGAGTTTCAGTCACAGGAAATATCAAAAATAACACAGGTGGACAGGTTCACAAAGTTACAGAAAAGCAGTACTTAACTAATCTCACTATATTTTCCTGACTGATCAAATAATTATTATTCCCTGGTTACTTACTGGAGCAAGGCAAGATGAAGTAGATGAGGTGTTCTTCCTTGTCAGGTTCCAAGAACAGAGTGCTCTGAGATAAGTAATGGTTTACAGAATGACATCACATACATCTGGTCATCTGACTTCTGCTTCCCCCTTGGCTAGAAGTTGTTGGGATTTAGCACATATGTGTCAGTAATATACACACATACAGCTTGCTAAGATCTGATGCAGCTTCTGGAAGTCATAAAACACTTTCAGACTTCTACCCTTCCAGAGTAGAAATTAGTTCACTGCTATAGACGATAGAGAAGGCTTCCTAATACCTGTTTTCCCAGACATTTTGTCTCCGGCTGCAATCAGAACTGTGATATATAATCTTTATGGCCTAATGTCTTACTATTTTACAAAGTCAGGTGGTTTTATATTAACCTCTTCTGTTCCAGTATCCTCTCTCATAATATATACATTTCAGCAGTTACAATAATACATGTATATTTCTTCCTCTGTCCAACAGAACACACTGTTGATACATTTTTAACACAAGCAACTTTACAAATACATTTTCAGCACAAGCATTTGCACAAATCAGTTTGATATTCAAATAAATAATGCTTTACTAAATTACAGGTAGCTGTGCTGGCATATGTTACACATCCACTGTCCTACTTCTCCTGGCATGGCTGGCAATATCTCACATCACCACAGAGGTATCAGTCAGGATTGTACACAGTACAATCATTCTGGGTAAACAAAATGAAATATCTTCAGAAGAGAGAACATTTATTTTTTGCTCTAGGTCTCCTACAGTTGATATAAGGTTAAGATAATTTACTTGCAATTATACATTTATTTGGAATATGGGTCCCTTGGGGCTGTTTATAAGCACGAGGATATGCAACCTATGTGTTACTATAGGCATTGAGGTGGCTGGTACCGCACATACATGTTTACGTTTCTATACTTCCTCTCTAATGATGTCATGTGGGGGAGGCTGAAGATGCAGGAATATTGGGGACCATCTTTAAAAGGAAAATAAGACATCCAAAAACAACTGATTTCTTCACCAGAAACAGTACAGCAAGAGAGTTTATCTAGTAAGAATGTAATTTCCACATTCGTGAGTTTCTTACTTCATTTTCCTGCAAAGAGGTATCACTCTTTCTTTAAAGTGTAGAATACATATGATTAAGTATTTGAATCGTTAATACATTTTATTTGTTTTAATATTTTATGACAGTCCTTGGTATCAAATTTCATGTCATTCATAATATGCTGCAATGGAAATAGTTGGCGTCTTAAATGGTTATGGAAATATAGTAACATGTTAACTTGCTATATTGAAGCTGCATGTAGAGAAACTACTGTTTCCTCTTCTCTTTCTTTTAACATGTGCTCAAGCCAGAATTACATTCAACTTTTGATCAACAGGAAATATGTCACAAAGAGGTCTTGATTTTCCCTCAGATTAAATTTACTTCGGGGAAATAATTACTTTGTATGTCAGGAAAGTGCTTTTGCAAACATGGTCAGACTGCTGAAGTGGTTGTTAGACAAAATAATTTTATTTTATGTCATTTTAGTGCTTGTGCATAGTTAAGACAACCCACTGAATGGGTTGCTAGGGGAAATAATTCATTTGGATGTCAGGGAAGTGCTTGTGCAAACATATGGCCAGACTGTTGAAGTGATCAGTGGCCAAAACAATTTATTTTGTGTCATTTTAATTTGCAGACAACACTAATTATTGAAAGAGTTGCTGGGGAAAATACTGTATTTTTGTGTTAGAAAAGTGCTTGCATATACGTGGACAAACTACTGAGGGGATGGCTGGACCCAAGTTGATGGATTGCAACTCCAATATCATAGGTGAAGCATCACTTATAACAACAGATATGTGTACTGCACAGATGTCGGACTATGAATTGCAAGGACACCTCATTTGCGTACACCAGTTTACAAAATTTCTCATTTGCATCTCATTATATTTAAGACATTTCACACTGGCATCAATGGCATCTATGAATCTTGCCTTTGCTTCACTCATTCAAAAGCATCAGGGATACCCCTATCACATTAGCACAAGCAACTACGAATACCAGCCACTGCTTCTTGTTACACACTGAAAAAAAAACTTTATTATCAGGTCACTCCAGTTCATTTCCATGCTAATCTTCAAGGTGCACCTTACCTCTGGCCATAGCCAGCCTTAGGCATAGGCCAGCTAGGTGGCCGCATAGAGCACCACTCTTGCAGGGGTGCATTTCTAGTAATCCGGATGGTGTAGTTAGACGAGGATGAGGCCACAGGGTGGTGTGGGGGGCACTCCTTTTGCCTGGGACATCAGTTGTCCAAAGTCAGGCCCTGCTCTGGCCTGATCTTCCACATGTTGATTGACTGTTTTTTATAGTCAGTCCATAGTCCCCTCCAAGTCTATAAAGTTCACATCTGGTCATAAATAAGAACTCTCAATGTTGTAGGGTAAAGCAGCTGCCACTTCAGACCTCTAACTTTACAGATTCTGACACCTGGTGAAAAGCTTCACTTTTCTTCCTGTTTTTTTCCACTAGATGTCTTAAGTCCATGAAGAACTATTGTTCTCCTGTAAACAGGATGTTATCAGGTTTCCACACTGTTGCTATTACTCTCTCCTTCACTGCATAGGACTGGAATGGGCCTGGGCTTTTCTTTTCCTTCCCTGACTGGTCTCCAGGCTATATAGTGAACTCTCTCACTGAAGAGCTCATCTTCAGGAATCGCAGTACACTGGTGCAATAACTGCCTCACTGCTTTCTTACAATCCCCATCATTGTACTTCTCAGGGACCCCAACCAGCTTTAAATTTTTATTGAAGAATATTGCTTCCGTATCAGTCATTTTGTCTTCCATCCAATTCAACCTCACCTTTGTGGCATCGTGTTAGACCCTGAGTACAATATTTTCATCTACTACATGCTGTATTGCATCTGCATGTTAAATGAGGACTTGACTGATCTCTTCTAACTTCTTATGAGGAGGGAGATTTTCTTTGTGCACCTGTTTCATATTATGGATCTCCTGCCATATCATTAGGAGAGGCACTGTTTGATCACTGAAGTTGTTATTTTGTGCCATACTTAGTGGGGATTCTCCTTTGCTAGTTTTTGTCTTAACTTCTTACTTTCATTCATCGTTCACCACTGTTTTTTCCCCATTTCAAGGAAACGAAACTAGTTACTTCTTAATTCCCCTATCAGGTTAACTTCATGATAACTTTGTTTAAGCTTAGGAATGACACATTTAAACTGCTCATTAATATGCCACCATACTAGAAGTTGGCGACAGTTTATTTCTGTGCATTTAAAAACTGTGTTAAACTACTGGATGTCCGCAGGAGCAACATTTCCACTCTGCTACTGTTCAGGCTTCTCAAATCAATATCATTCAGTTCTTCAGTTCTCCAAGTAAGGGGAACATTTACACGGGGGACCAATAGAGATCACTTGCACGTGTAAGGTTCAAACATCAGACAGGTCAAGGATGAGTTCAAGTAAATAGGGCTTCTTTGTGAGGCTGTGATCAGGGTCAGGAGCCATGTTAGCCACTTGGTACTTGAGAAAATAGCTCTCTGCAAGAGGGTAAAAAAAAAACAAGAAAAGCAAATGTTAAGGACATGTGAGGTAGTGCAATATTACACTGCTGTCACAGTTATAATAGGTCAATTCTTGCAAACCATTAGGTACTTTTCAGCAAGAAAATATGCAGAATGTGCAATTCTTGAAACCACAAGATTATACCTGACTACAAATGTGATAGATGAGCATGTGTGATAACATGGTGTTGTAGGACAAAGTTGCAGGTAGAAGCCACTAAAAGGGCCAGTGTTATGTGCATTTTATATTTAGCTTGTAGGAACAACTTAAGATGCAGAATATGAATACAGAATCATAATGACTTATAGAAGGCAATCAGATGGTGCTTACTTCTTTCTCCCAACTACTCTGACAATAAGCATGGCAGATGAAAAACTAATCCCCTCTTTAAAAGGAAAGACACCTCTGAGGGGTGATGGCAACTGCTTTGCCAGGTAGAATGGGGGGTAAGCACCCAGGGAGAAGCACTATAATCAAGTTGATAGAAGCAAAATAAATGTTATTCTACAGACACATTACATCTCTTCAGTTCATCTAAGGTAACTTCCTTTGGACTTAAACTATATACTAAAAACTCAGCTTTGGATCCCTTGAAACTAATGCATAATCAGACTCGAAGTTTTTGACCTGGAAAACACCAGTTTTGAGGGCAATTCACTTCTAGAAAGATAATATATAAATTGCAGGCCTTGATGCCCAGAAAACCTCATGTCTGTGTGTTTATCTTTGTATTATCTATCTACCTAATTTTATTGATTGAATATATCCCACTAAACAAAACCCTGTTACTGTGGAAGGCTCAGGGAGAAAAGGACAAAAATAACACAAGTGGCAATCATTACATTTAATAGTTATACTGCAAAAATCCACTAAGTCTGGAAAATTATTCCTTAAATGATCAAATAGACAGTTTATCTAGGCAATATCAATATTTACAATACCATAGTGTTACATTTTGCAAAGTGTTGAATGATAGTTTGCAAATGAGAAGTCAATAACCAAACAAGAACAGTTAAAATACAATGTAATTAAAAACAAATGTTAAATAATCCACTGGGAAGAATAAAAAGTTTAATGTATCAGTTTTTTTTAAGTTTAAAGGTAGCAGTCAAGGAACTATACAAAGTACACAATCTAAGGGGATCCAGTATCTGTCTGCCTGGGATGACATGATTGACAGACCTCAATGCTTTGCCAAAGATGGCTTGCATCTGTCACCCCTGGGCTTCTGGATACTGGCCAAGGCTGTTGCCACCCCATAGTCCTTTTTTAGGCAGTGTTCTAAAGACCAAATTACAACCATAACAGCTTCAAACAAATGCAATCTGAGGGTCATGCTGCTCAACGCTAGAAATCTAAATCTCAAAATGCACTCACTCAAAGCACTCCTTAAAATGGAGAACATCGACATCTGTGCTGTAACAGAGACCTGGTTCAAGGCAGCAGAAAGCACCCCTGCACTACCAGGCTTTAACTCATTCCACACCTTTCGGTCCCAGAACTTGAACCGAAGCTCCAAAGGTGGTGGTGTTTCCATATTCATAAAGGATGCACACACCTCCAGACTGCTAACCCAACATAACACATCAGAGATACTTCAAGTGCAGCTAATATTGGGTAAGACAGCGATTCAGGTCATAGCCTGCTATAGGTCTCTGACCATGTCCCAAGACTCACACTCCACGTTCCTAAGCATCCTGGAGAATATTAGGGTCCAACCTAACACTCTCGTACTAGGTGATTTCAACTACCCCTCCATTAACTGGGAAAACTACTCATGTACCAACACACTTGCCCACAATTTCCTGGAGTTCATTAATTCCAATGCCCTGGACCAGCTCGTTCATACCCCCACTAGAGATAGCAACATCCTTGACCTGGTCATTACTAACATGGCCGACCGTTGCTCTACACCAGTAGTCAGCTCCTCCCTGGTTAGATCTGACCACAAACTAATCACCTTGGAAATCCATATCCCCCTCCCCGCAAAGGTAGCCACTATGAAAAATTTGGGCTCCTAAAAACAGAGGTGGCTAACTTCACGGCACCCATGCAAATGGAAAATAGATGCATGACCACAGAATCATACACCAGTGCACTGTACGAACACGTACACGAATGCATGGATCTCGCCATACCAAAACCAAGATGCTCTTCTCCAAAAAAAGGAAATCAATCTGGTGGTCCCCTGCCATAAACATACTCTACAACAGAAGGAGGAAACTGATGCGAAATAAGGTGAAATCCCAAGACTGGAAAAACTCCCTTATCAACATCAACAAAAATTGAGATCCCTCATCAAATCCTCTAAAGCTAGCTATGAAAACAGAATTGCAGCAGATAGTAAAGACAACATCAAGGCCTTCTATAGTTATGTAAAGAATCTCCATGGCAATACCCAGATTTGATCTGAGCAACTGCACAATGGTACCTCCTTTACCAAGCCAACAGATATTGCCAGTATACTAGCTGACAGATTCAGTGACAACTTTACCCCTCTCAGCCCCCCCAAAGGACTAATCACAATACCAGTAGACTGACAGGCACCCAGTATTACTGCTGCACAGGTTAAAAAAGCACCGTCCAAGACCAAGAATACAGCTTCTATGGGACCTGACAATATCCCTGGCTGTGTTCAACATGAACTATAGAGTGAACTGGCACCTCACCTGTGTACCCTGTTCAATCACAGCCTCACCTCAGGCTTTGTCCCTACTGAATAGTACACTGCTACATTCATCCCTCTCCACAAAGGAGGAGTCATTACAGACCCTTGGAACTAATGCTCCATTAGCCTGATGAGCCTGATATGCAAAGCTATGGAACGCATCGTCATGGACCTAATAAACAAGGATATAGGGAATCTCCAAACTATGGATCCCACACAGTTTGGTTTTGTGAAGCGTAGATCATGCCTGCGCAACCTGGTCGACTTCTTTGAGTCAGTCACCAGAGCTGTGGATGAAGGCAAGGTGGTTCATACAGCCTACCTTGATCTGGCCAAGGCCTTTGATACCATTCCCCACTCAGGAATTATAGAAAAACTCACTAAGCTAGGCATCAACCCCTATATTACTAGGTGGGTTGAAAACTGACTCACAGATAAAACCCACAGTGTGAAAGTAGCTGACTCCAAATCAGACCGCCAACTAGTCCCGAGTGGAGTCCCACAGGGTTCGGTCCTGGGTCCTCTCCTGTTTGGTATCTACTTCTCTGAAGTCCAGGCCAACACAAAGGGACTCTGTCTGACAAAGTTCACAGATGATTGCAAGTTGGGAGCTATTTAACTCCCCAAGTGATGTTGACATTCTACAGAATGGTCTCACTGAGACCAACGACTGCTGTCAGGACCATGGCCTTAAGCTCAATGCCAAAAAATGTCATCATCCCCTTTGGAAAAACCCGGTTCTCATGAATTACCACATTGATGGTAGTCCACTGAATACAGAAGGTGTTATAAGAGATCTGAGAACACAGGTTAACAGCAACATCTCTTTTGATCACCACTTTGCCACTGTAGTCAGAAAGTCCTTCTGTGTGGCACATCTTGTTACTAAGGGTTTTGCATCCATGAAGAAAGAGGTCATTGTCTCCCTCTACTCTTCCCTCATTAGGCCAATCATCCAGTATAATGCCCCATTTGGCATGTACCTCATTAGACACCTGCAACAACTGGAGAGGCCACAAAAGTATCTCACAAAAAGGATCCTAGACTTTAAATACTTGTCCTATATGGACAGACTCAAAAAACTTCCACTATTCTCTGTCTCATATCACCTACTTAGAGGTGATCTATGCTTGACTTACAAAGCCATGTCTGATCCAGCTATGTTAGAAATGCTACATCTAAAGAAATCCCTCTGAACCACATGGTCTAGAGACCTCAACCTCATTACCACAATTAACAGAACATGCTGGAGGGACAGGTTCATAACCCAGAGACTGCCCGTGCTATGGACTAGACTTCCCATATATGTCAAGTAGAGCACCTCTCTAACCCTATTCAAGAGAAATCATGATGAGTGGATGGGAAACAAAAAATTCACCCAGGGGATCACTCCAGTGGTTCTGCTTAATAGAGGCACTGGGAATGAAGATCAGGTGGCACTATGCCAGGGTAATCCTATGGCTAGGCATGTAAAGGCCCAGGGCCATTAGTCTAGTACATTCGTATGAACCTATGAACAATGAAAGCAGTCTTGTAAGGCACCTGATTAATTATGCAAATGTTTTAGCATTACTAGTAGGTTTGATACTCTGGAACAGCAAATGACCAAAGCTTTAAACAGTGCAAAGTGCACTGAGAATATGTAGATAAGAGGGTGAGGGTAGGTACTTGGTTGTTGTAGGAAGAATGAAAAGGTTGGTAAAACGTACATTGCAGTAAGATTGCTTTTCAGATGTAAAGAAGTATAGGGCCAAAAAGTGCTGTTGTGGAGAGGTAAGAAAAGTTAGTCAGATAAACAAAGTCACTTTAAGTGGTCATAGGATCATAGGAAGTTACTAGGCTATTGGCCCTAAGGCCCTTATAAGCCTAGCCAAGAGTTTAGCCCATGTTTAGACAAGTCAGCATCCAAAGCCCCTGTCCAGCAGGGACACAAGTGGTATCCCAGGGATGTATTTTCTGTTTCCCATCCAGTTATCCAGGTTGCGCTTGAAAAGGAATAATGAGGTACTCTGCTTGACGTGGAGAGGGAGTCTATTCCACAGATGGGGGAATCTGTGGGACACATATCTGTCCTGCCAACAAGTCCTATTGATGTCACAGACCAGGTTGAGGTTGCGCATGCGGGTTACTCGAGTGGAGCTTGACTTGTGGATATGCAGCAGTCTCATCAAGGCGGGATCTGAAATTGCTTTGTATGCCAGACAGAGGTCCCCTTTGAGGGGTTTGTGTGAAATTGAGTACAGGGACAGGGCTTTTAGCCTATCTGTGTAGGGTAGATGTTTGAGGCCCTGGATTCTCCTGGTGAGGAACCTCTGTGGTCTCTCTAGCTGCTGTATGTGCTTTGTGAGGTACCTGCTAAAGGCAGTATTGTACTCAATAATTGGCCTTATAAGGGAAGAATACAGGGACGTTATGACCTCCTTGTCCGTGGATGAGATGCCCCTACTTATGAGGTGGGCCATGTAGAAAGCTTTCTTTCCAACAGAAGCAACATGGTGGTCAAAAGTCAGGTTGCTATCAACCTGGGTGCCCAAATCCCTCATGAGTGATTGTGTGCTTAGGACATTGTTATTAATGTGATAATATGTGGGGACATCATTCTCCCCAAAGGGGATGATGATGCATTTTTTTTGTCATTCAGCTTGAGGCTATGTTTCTGGCACCAGTCATTTGTTTGGGTGAGACCCTGTTGGAGGACGTCCACATCACTTGGGGAATTGATGACTGCATCCAGCTTGCAGTCATTTGCAAACTTGGTCATCCATAGCCCACTGGTTTTGGCCTGCACCTCAGAGAAGTATATGCCAAATAAAAGAGGCCCCAAGACCATTCCCCTGGGTATGCTGCTCATTAAGGGTCTACTGCTTGAGGTGGCTTTCCCTATTTTGATTAATTGGGTTCCCTCAGTGAGCCAGTTTGCTACCCATCTGGTAGCATATGGACTGATGCCTAGTTGAGAGAATTTATCTTGTATGCCCGAGTGGGAAATAGTGTTGAAGGCTTTGGCCAGGTCAAGGTAGGCAGTGTGTATTGTGTTCCCCTAGTCCATGGCTTTGGTGACTGTCTCAAAGAAGTCAACCAGATTTAAAAGACATGACCTCCCCTTGTCAAAGTCTGGATATGCATGAACAACTCGACATTATGGAAAGGTTATTTCAGGAGTGAGGCTATACTGATACCTTGACAAGGGCAATGAAGAGGTCGGTCCTAAATCTGTCAGATTATAATGGGACTAGACATCATATTGTCCCCAGTAGATCTAGGAAAGTTTGTAGTGATTATAGAGACAGTTCTGATTGTGTTAAGATAGCTTTTATAACCAGATACACAAATGATAATAAGAGAGTAGTTGATGTTATAAAAAAGAACTGGGATGTCCTGATTGCAGACCCTTCTATTTCCAGATTGGTAGGAGAAACACCAAGTTTTAGGTATAGGAACAGCAAGAATCTTAAAAGATTGCTCTGTGTAGAGAGAATGAACACAGAACAAGAAGGGACACACAGGGAATTACCACGGGTTTGTACTTTCCCATGCAACAAATGCAATATATGCAGATATATTGTTGATAGACAGCATTTTCTCCACCCTTCTCTAGAATATACATTTACACCCAAATTTCATGCAACTTGTAATAGCATGAATCTCGTCTACCTGGCTACGTGCACGAAATGCACAGCGTTTTATGTAGGCATGACATTCAGAAAGTTAAAAGATAGGATGTATAACCATATATATGATATTAGGAAAATGAACCAATTTAATGCATTAGCTAAGCATATCGTAGTTCATACAGACCATGCTTTTAAGTTTAGAGTTTTGCAAATGGTTGTTGATAATAAGCGGGGTGGTGATAGGATGAATCATTTGGAGTCGGTGGAATTTTGCTGGATTTTTAGATTGAGAGCGCATTTAGAACCGGGTCTCAATCAATCTGTCAGCATTAAGTCTGTGTTGGCTGCATGTAGATAGATGGATGATAGACAGTGGTATTTTAACTAAGTTACTATGTCATTTTGTATGTAACATCACACTCATATAGTATATTTGTGAGGATTTTTATTTTATTCTATTTTATTCTATTATATATATATTCATTTTTATTTATTTTGTTCATTAACATGGTATGTATATTTATATGTAACTGATTATTTATTAGTATTCTCATTTTTACTGTTGAGTAGGAAATCATGCCAGCATTATAATTTAATTCATCAATAGAATATGGATTTTATTATTTTTCTATGACTGTGAACAAGTTCTCTATATGATGTGAAAATACCACACAAACTGAAGGATTTAGTAACCAGGAAGCCACAATGGGTTAATAAGTTTTCTGATGATTTTATTGATTAATTGAATGTGTTAATTAACTAAATTGTGATATAATGGGTGTATATATACATCTTGAAATCAGTTGGCTTTAAAATCTGATGAAGCTTGCCTGGTAGCACGTGAAAGCGCTCATTTTATACTTGGAATAAATTCTGTGCATGTTTTACATTCATCTTGTGGTGGTCTTCTCCTGCTGTTTTTGGATAATGTGATAGTATGTGGGGACATCATTCTCTCCAAAGGGGATGATGACATATTTTTTTTTGTCATTCAGCTTGAGGCTATGTTTCTGGCACCAGTCATTTGTTTGGGTGAGACCCTGTTGGAGGACGTCCACGTCACTTGGGGAATTGATGACTGCATCCAGCTTGCAGTCATTTGCAAACTTGGTCATCCATAGCACACTGGTTTTGGCCTGCACCTCAGAGAAGTATATGCCAAATAAAAGAGGCCCCAAGACCAATCCCCTGGGTATGCTGCTCATTAGGGGTCTACTGCTTGAGGTGGCTTTCCCTATTTTGATTAGTTGGGTTCTCCCAGTGAGCCAGTTTGCTACCCATCTGGTAGCATATGGACTGATGCCTAGTTGAGAGAATTTATCTAGTATGTCCAAGTGGAAAATAGTGTTGAAGGCTTTGGTCAGGTCAAGGTAGGCAGTGTGTACTGTGTTCCCCTTGTCCCTGGCTTTGGTGACTTTCTCAAAGAAGTCAACCAGATTTAAAAGACATGACCTCCCCTTGTCAAAACCAAAGTTGTGGGGTCAAGTGTTTGGAGGTTGCCAATGTCCCTGTTAATGAGGTCCATGATAATCCATTCCATGGCCTTGCAGATCAGGCTAGTTAGGTTAATGGATCTATAATTTCCCAGCTCAGTGGATGCTCCACCTTTGTGTAAAGGGATAACAGTGGCTGTCTGCCGCTCTGCTGGGACAAAGCCAGTCCCTAGCTCACTTACCTGGTTATCAAACAAGGAGAAGGTTAGGTATGAATAAGCAAATAAGTAAGGAGAAAGGGAGGTCTGATAAGGATGACAGCCTAAAGGGTACTGGGGGAGGTGAGTACTTGAGAAATGATGGGATATGGGATATGAGGTGCAGCAAGCCAGCTGTAAAAATGTAGAGGAAACAAATAAAAAATTATTAAAAAAATATCAGGCGAAGAGTAAAGTGGGAGCATATATAGGAGGAGATCAGCCTAGTGACGGAAGAGGTGGTGTATTATGATGGATTAGATAAGGTGGTAAGTGCCAGGAGGGGGGAACTAAAGATTGTGGAAAGAGCAAAGAGTGACAGTCAGCATTAAAAGTAAAACATAAATGGTGAAATGCAGTGTAATAGGTCCCAAGGTAAGTTGTAGGCTTAGTCATTGCACACTAACAGTGTCTGTACCATTCTGTAACATATAGAAATCCTTGTTTAAATCAACTGAGTGGCTAATAAGCTCTCAGATCATTTGATAAGGAGTTCTAAAGTTTAGGAACAGAGGCAGGTGATACTCAACACCTTATTTATGTTGAGGTATATAGAGTTAGATACTGATGGATACAGCAGAGCGGTATCATTAAACCAACCAAGTATTTAGACACGGTGAGCAGAATGTAGTGTGTCATTTTGTGAGAAGCATGAAGTTTGTTGTAGTTATTTTAATTTGACATTCATGGCATTTGAAGGTTTTTAGTTTTATGAAGTGGGGGCCACCAAAAGGCGAATTTGTGGGAAGCTTTTTAATACAACTGCAGTGTATAGAGGGTTTGTTCAGTGCATAGTTAAGTATTCCAGTGGTTTATTAAATTCAAACAGTAATTAAGAAACAAGTAATGATGGTGCCACATTTAAATGAATTTAGTTTATAATATAATCTGTTATTCTGCACAGACATCCCAGGTCAATGACTTTAGATGCAGAAGTGTTATGCTGAAGGTTAGTTTGTTGTCAGTGAATATGTCTGTCTAAAGTTCTATAGAGTTTCATTTAGTTTTCAGTTTGTAGAGATAACTTGATGAGTATTTGATTCACAGGTATCTTTGTCTGTGGAGCACTGTCACATGTGTGATTCATCTTTACAGACTGGCAGCACAGTTAGGTTCATACATTTATAGGTAAGTACTAGGTGGTCAGTCTAGAAACAATTACAAGCTTAGCCAACAAACCATATTTTAAAGTCTGTGCTGAGCCACCCCCATACCTCTCAACCTCTTAGTGCAAGAAATCTAGACAAAGCCCAACATAATGGCGGGACAAAGGCTCAAAAATAGGGACACATTTTAAATATTGCTCTTTTAAACTTAGAAAGTTGTTAGAATAGCAAAATTTGTGTTAGCATGCATTTTCCGAAGGATATGAAGTCTGAAACTCAAATGCACGTCATTATTTAGTGACTCTAATCCTTAGATCACCTCAGTGATTTGTCAAAAAACTATTTTTATGAGAAGCAGACCAAAAATATGGGCATTCTGCAAAAATCTGTACAGTTGAAAGGTATGGCCACCCTTGTGTAATGGCAACATAATGGCTATTTTCCAAGTTTCAGGAATGTAACCCATGATGAGGTTTAGATTAAGGAAGTTAAGTAGAGGCTTAGATAAGCAATATTTGGTATTGATAATCAGGAAACCTGGTATGTTATCAGGACACATGGATGAAATGTTCTTAGTTTTTGAAAAGGCTGAGAGGACTCATTCCATAGTAATTCTTGGGAATAGCTTGCACTGTGGAATCTGTGGAATAACTATGACTCTGGGTGTAGTAAATTTGCACTAAACTTATCAGGTAGGATATTGGCTCTCTCCTTTGGATTATACTTGACAGTATTATTTTGGATTAGTTCCAAAATTTGCTGAGTGGTGATTCTTAACTTCCTGACACAGTCAATGAAAGAAAAGTGGTTAATTGGAGGTTCAGTGACCATTTTAAGTTTATAGTCAGCTTTGAATTTTTCTAACACCATAACCTCTTTATTAAATTGCTTAGTTGTGCTCATATAAACATAATGTGGATAGAATAGTACCTCTTATAAACATTATAGAATTTATTTATGTCACTAAACACGTTATGTATACAGGTATTGCACCAAAAATGATTTGTTTTGAAATTTCACATTATATTTTGTGCAGATATGGGCAGCCTTATCGATGCAACTATTTAAATCTGAGCAGAAGTCAGAGGCATAAGCAGCAGCTTTACTAAAATGGGATCAGTCAGAAGAGGATTGCAGCAGCCTTTACTTATGTCATCAAGTAATTAAAGAAAGTTTGCTCTTCAAAAGTTCTAAACTCAGAGGTATGGAAAGTACCACCTGTTTTAAAGGAAAGGGTCACTGATTCATTGTCTGATTTAACACGAGAAAGTGATACACGTGGAGGTGTGTAAGAAGTGGTCATATTTGTGAGGTCAAGATGAAGGGTATTTGAACCCCTATTAGGATGGTTAATTATTTGTACAAGGAAGTTAGCATTTATATTGCCACTGAAGTGTTGGGCATGCTGAACATTGACAGTGTAGGTCAGACAGTTTATTGACACATGTAGTTAAAATCCTTCAGTTGAAAGGTGCTGGGTTTAATGTGAATTTCAGCTAATGTTTTAAGATAGCTAATGTAGTCAAAAGGAAATATAGATAATGTTCTATAGCTAGCTATGAAGTGATAATTAATCTTATTTAGGGTAACTTGAACATTTAGTATTTCATATTTCATGTGCCAAGGAGTGAGTTGTGAGGTAATAATATCCTTGACAAATATTTATACTCTCTAGTAATTGCCAGTAAATCTGAAGATATGATAAGCACCAAACCCAGGAATAAAGTGCTTTCATTGCTTTTCATTTCTGAACCATATCCTAGGCCTGTAGATTGTTGTAGCAGTTAATGCATAACACTTGTGGATTTCTGAATCATGCTCAGCCATATGATGTTGCTGAGTGTTGTTCTAAGGTTAATAATATGAGCTAAACAGACCATTACTCAAAGTAATCTAAGTGACATCAGCTGCTGATAACAGATCTTTTCCCACGTTATTTCCTTTCTGATTCCATGCTCCCAGGCAGTGAGGCTACTTCAAGACACAGGACCAGCAAACTGGCCTGTTCCCTACCACTTAAATTTTACCAGGCAATGGAAGACCAAATGGGATTCTGAGGCAGGAATAATAAATGGGCCATAAGGCCCTAACATAACCCGGGAATACCCATTTCCCATTCCCCTGGAATGAATGGGCTAATCACATACAGGTAGAACAGCCAATGAGTAAGGTCCTGTAGGGAGGGGGGAAAAAAAGGAAAAATGAAAACCCAAAAGACTACAAGATTTTAATTTATTTCAGCCAAAAATCACTTGTTTGCAGCTTTCATGACTGAGTCAGGGACAGCTGGCCTCTTTGCTATTTCTAGTAGTGATGGAGAACATTTTTCTCCCGTCTGCTATACAGAGTTTGACTGAAGAGGTCTAGGGTGATGTATACATTTTGACAGAGAAGGACAACTGATCAGTTGTTGAGAACATGTTTATTTATTTATTTGTTTATTTGTGTTTGCTTGACAGGGTAGAACAGTGATCTCCATAGACCTTTTTCACATTCAGCCTGGAAACTATGTCTGGTTAAGTGACTTTTCTAGAGCTAGAGTGTATTCGTTAAGGGGAAAAATGACCTACTAGAAATGAAGGCTGCTGTTGGCTTGGTTTCTTGAAGGAGCACCAGGAGAAGACTGGAGCTAATTATATGCAAGAGTATGTTTTACTTACTGAGTGAATCCTTTAACTTTGGATCATCGAAGAGAACAGTTTAGCATTGTTAACTGGAATTCTGAAAGCCAGCTGGAGAACAGTAGTGGGGATAAGGGAAGGGAGATAGAGGTCATGAACTATAGGGCTTAGAATGACAACCTATGATAGCTGCAGTAATCAGCCAAGTTGAGATATAGTCATTATGAAAGAGATTAACACTAGCAATGGAACTCTGGTTTGACTTCTGATCAGAAACATGACAAAGCTTTGCACTCCGAGCTCTGATGGATCAAATCTGAATTATTTTTTTCAGTGTTTATGTACCACAGCTGTGTAATTACCTTTTATTATTTTGATATTGTCCTCTTTATGTCTGCTACAACTCCCAGGGGGTGGCTGAAATGAGTCCTCTGGGGATCAGACCAGTACCGTGTTCAACAAAATTGCATAAAAATAAAAATGTTGTTCAGTGTTGAGGTTACTGGTAAGAAAAATGACAAGCTTAAGTCAGATTTATAAATATCCAGGCTTTTTGGGTGTTATTTGCTGGCCAGACATTCAGAATATCAAACATGTTGACAAGATTTCCTAGTTTTGAAAGGTTAATTTCTAAGCCAAGTTTATGGAGGCACAGATGGGCACTGCAAACAACTAAAAAAAGGTGAACACCTCTCAACTGTACTTCATTATTAGGAACATACCTAATTTGATTCTTAAAATGTCAGTATTTCATTCTGTTCCATGTTGAAAGGGTTGATCACACAGTCATTGCTGAGTTTCTTTAAAAAAACTCTGTATGGTAAATAATACAGAATAAAATTAAATCACATTAATTCATCAAAATAACTATTCTTAAACACAAATAAACAAATAACAACCATGCTGTGAGCTTCTTATTTCAGGTTGTTGGTAATTGTTTCACATTTTGACCATTTGCTCCACATTATGAGAAGTAGTGTTTCCCAGTCCAGAACTTGAAATTTGTGAACTATGAGAAGGAGGAATCCAAAAGGTATATTAGC
Organism: Protopterus annectens; assembly: GCF_019279795.1. Taxonomy (NCBI): domain Eukaryota; kingdom Metazoa; phylum Chordata; order Ceratodontiformes; family Protopteridae; genus Protopterus; species Protopterus annectens. The sequence continues at coordinate 1,531,632,555 of NC_056744.1, forward strand.
ATTGTTCTCTGTGTCACCATTAGCAGGCAGTGACTGCCTAAGACAAGAGAGCAAGACAGAGATAGAGAGAGCTGGTATTATGAGGTAACAACAACTTCTGGCATGACATGAGAGTGGCGAAGCAGGAAGGGTAGCCACCCAACCTGGTTTCGAAAGGGATAGGCTAAAGTTCATCCACTGAGATGAGACAAACACCTTAGGCCTGAGCAAAGAAGCCATTCAGTCAAACAGATATTCTGAAAAAAAGCCATTTACCAACATATACAACTCCGTAACATAAAAGCATGGTAAGCATGCCATTTTTATTTAAATTCTAACATATTTCATTTCACAAAATAAATAAATTGTTGAAAAAAAGGTGTATTTAGTGATTTACAATGCATATGTCTGGTTATGCCCTTGTCATATGTACATTTTACAACAACATTTATTAAAATAGGCAATTGATTGTGAAATGTCTGCTGGATGGCCATCTGTATATGTATACATTACTGCAGAGTTTATTGAAATAGCCAACACTGTGAGAAAAGCATTAATATGAATGTAGTTCAGTCATATAATTATGAGTAAATAATTAGCACATTTGCTGCAGTAATTCACTGGAGTGCTTAAACTTAGGAGCACAATAGAAAAATAATTTAGTCTGGTAAGATAATATGCTTTATCAGACATAGGCTTTTTATAAAACACACTGACTGGGAGAAAAGAATAATGCAGCGATGAAATAAAATAAGCAAACCAAATGTGGTAGAAGAACTTTATTTATTTTGCATTTGTTAAGCGGAGCAGAACACTGATTTCATTGGACCAATTTCAGTCTCACCCCAGGGGTAAATACAATAGCTACATGACATTATATACAGACTGAATGACAAACTGAAACACACATATATTATATACAGACTGGTTATCAGAGATGGCTTGCTAAAAGAATCCCAGTGAAAAGTAGAGTCAGAGCAAGGGAGGGAAGAAAGGTTGGAAGAGGTTAAGTTATATGACAGAGAGAGGGAGGATTTTCACAGAGTCCTGTAATGTGCTTTGTGGTGGTGCTGTGATAGCATTGTCGCCTCACAGTAAGACGTTGTCCTGTTCGATTCTCAGCTAAAGCGTCTTCTGTGTGGAGATATGCATGAATGGGCATACCTTTGTTGAAGGTTGTGCGTCAGGGCCAGCAACTCGGCACATAAAAATCTACTGCCAATCATTAGTGGACCGAAGTTCCGCTCTGGTGACCCCTAACCGGGAAAAGCCGAAAGACACAACAACCTGTAATGTGCCTTTAGTTCTGACTAAAAAATGGTGAAAAAGAAATGATCTATAAGAAGAGAAGGAAGAGATTTCCAGAGTTCGGGACCAAGTACTGAGACTGCATGATCTGTGCCCTGAAGCCTAATTTGGGGGAGGAGGGTGCAGGAGAGGACATGAGTGGTCAAGATTTCTATGGATGCATGCTGGCGCATCTCTGAATAATCTGGAGGCTAGTGGGGGAAGGTCTCATTCTTGAAAAGTTTAAATAGTTGAGAGGAAAGTAGAAAGTTTCCATGTTGCTTCTTAGATAGCCAGTTAGCTTTTTCAGTTGTTTTTGATGAATCTGCATATGGCATTTGAGATGGATTGAACGGACGAAGAATTTGTTTCAGAGGCTGAAGCAATCAGAGGGAGACCTTATTCTAGCTGAGCTAGTAAGATACCTTTACCTATGGCATTCCTACAAGGGTCTGGATAGAAAACGGGAGGTCCTATTACTCCATAATAGTTTATTATTTATTTATTTTGTGTGTGTGTGTGTGTGTGTGTGTGTGTGTGTGTGTGTGTGTGTGTGTGTGTGTGTGTGTGTGTGTGTGGTCCAGGTGGAGATGGACATTTATGAAGCAGTCCAACCCATTCCCTAGGAACTTGAAGTGAAGTGACACTTTCAATAGTGCTGTTCAGATAATCAAGGATTTGTATAGGTCTAGAGAGATAAGTGAGTTTTTGCATTGTTTTGGTTTTAAAAGGTTAATTACTGATTGTTTATCACTGATCCATTGAATGAAGGCTTGTATACAAAATTTGATGTAGAACTGTCTAGAACTATAAAAGATAGTGATGTCTAAAGGGACACATTCTAACATCAAAAAAATATAAATCATTAGTCTCTACATAACAAATTATTATCCAAGATGGGAAAAATTGCAAAATGTATTGGAAACACATTAGGGTACCGAATGACATTTAATAACCTGCGTTAGTCAGCTACATTAGCATGTGGTTTGGAATAGCTGGAACTAGATAGCTGTAGTAATATTAGAAACCTGATTAAGTGAAAAACATGTTATAATTATGCCATTGGCAGTATATAAAAGCTGCAATAAATCTGCCAACAATCCTACCATTTACATTGGTGTTTCTTTTTTTTTTTCAAAACAGGTTTATTGTTTTAACATACAAGAGAAATATCATAACAATTTTATACAAGTAATTAAAAATAGATATGATTATAACATTCAACAAAACAACTAAAGTATTTACAAAGACATCCACTACAATCAGATCAATTAATTAAACTAAAATACCATGCTATTGAAATTAGGATTTTTTTAACAAATTTTGTAAATTATCCCATACAATATAATAAGATGTTTTTCTAGTTGTTCTTGACCTAATTGTGTTTATTTCCATATGGCACACTATATTCATAACATTTTTAAATTCATTGAACGAAGGAGGTGTATCTGAAATCCAATTTCTGGTTATTATTTTCCTAGCCACTGCTAGAATAGACCATAACAAGGGAAGCTTAACCTTTTAACACTTTGAGGTACAGGTGTGTTGAATAATATAAGAGATTTAGAAATAATGAAATTATCTGTTAAAAGAGCCTGCAAAAATTCATTAACTGACTTCCAGTATTCTTTCAATTTTATACAGTCATAAAACATATGAGCCCAGTCAGCATTAATGTCTACATTACATCTCTTACATACATTATCTTTATTATTTATTTTATTCATCATCAAAGGTGTATAAAAAGATCTATGTAAAAATTTCCATGTATAAAGTCTCCAGACAATGGAAGACGTAGTTCTATAGGCAGATTCCAATATATATTGTTTATCTTGTTGATTTGGTGGGTCCCCATTAATAGAAGTGAAATAATTCCAGTATGTATCTACACTGTAAAAAGTTTCTTGTCTGATAATTTTATGTATGTATGAAAGTTTACCTTTATCAGAAACTTTATGTTGTAAATTTAATATCAAGTAATCAATCAGTGTTGGAATAGATTATTTAACTGTTATAGACATTAGATCTATTATATCAATGAGATGTTGTCTAAAGGTCTGAACCTCTAACCAGCAAGTTTCTCTTAGATCAAATTCTTGTTTTAAGAAATCTAGATTTTTAACTTTATTATCAGATATCAACTGATACCAGTACTTTAGATCATTATCTATAGCTAAATGAGTTCCTTCAGAAGTAGATGACAAAAGCATACCCTGAGTATACATTATAGGAATATAATAAAATTCCATTCCCTATACTTAGGGTGCATGAATATAAAGTTACAATAGCTAATAATAATTTTTAATGGGTAACAAACCATATGTTTAGGTGTAATAGGTGAAGTACAAAATTCCTTTAGTAACCATAACATGGAGTTATTTACAATCATATTTTTATGTGCTAAGGAGATTTTCATGAAGTGCATACTAATTAGCCCAATAATCTTTCCATTTTGACATATGACTGATCTATTAATAAAGTAATAACTTTTACAATAGAAGAGATAGTATATAAATTAAAGTCTGGAAAAGAAATACCCCTTGAGACCAGCTATTAGTATGTTTCTTTAATGCAATCCTAGGTCTATTAGGTGCCCATAGGAAATTTAATATTAGTGTATTCAGTTTCTTGATAATTATTTTTGTAGGTGGAAGTATTATTGATTGTATTAAGTATAAATTCTTGGGGAATATTATCATTTTAATAATTGTAAGTCTCTCCTCCATAGTAAAAAATATATTATTCCAGGTATTAAAAAATTTTGTATATTAAGAAAACAGGTATTATAATTATTATATATAATAGATTTAATATCTTTAGATAGTATTATACCTAAATAAGTTATCTGACCTGAATTGGGTACATATTTATTAAAATCACTAATGAGAATATGTTTTCGTGTATATATAGGTAGTATTTTAGTTTTTTCTTCATTGAATATTAAACCAGAAATACTTTTGAAATTCATCATTTTACCAAATAGAGACTGCATAGAAGAATTAGATCCTGCTGATGTAATTAGAACATCATCTGCAAAAGTTGAATTTTGGATGTTGTATTTTCATCTATTTCAAAACCCTCTATGTCAGTACTGTTTCTGATCAAATTAGCCCAAGGCTCCATTACTAAAGTGAATAATAGTGGAGAAAGTGGACATCCTTGTTTTGTACCTTTAAGAATGGGTATTTTTGTGAAACATATGTTCCTACCTTAATATAAGCCAACGTTCCTTTGTATAAATGCTCAATTAGATTTACAAATGCATCTGAGAAGTTTGTGCACTTCAGTAAGGTAAACAGATAGTCCCAACTTACTGAATCAAATGCTGAACTTATATCAAGACTAATAAGTGTTAAATCTTTCTTTTTCCTATTTGCAAAATCAATTAATGTTAAAGTTCTTCTTATATTATCAAAAGTATTTCTATTTACAATGAAGCCTGTCTGATCTATATCTATAATGCCGGAATGAGTGTCTTCAATCTATCAGCAAAAATACTCATAAACATTTTATAATCAACATTAAGTAATGAGATGGGCGATATGAAGTACATCTAGTTGGATCTTTATTAGGTTTTAAAATTGGCAAAATAAATGTATATTGCCAACATGGGGGCCTTATTAACTCAGTTTGGGCCAAAATAAAAACCTTATGTATTAATGAATATGTACTTTTAGAAAGGATTTTATATATCTCTGGTATAATACCATCATTACCCAGTGCTTTGTTTGATTTAAGCTTATTTATTTGTGTAATAACCTCCGTATATGAAATACTTTTGTCCAATAGTTTAATCTGTTGTTTATTAAGCTTTTATTCATGGTTGTGGTTATAAACTCCTTTATTTTATCTTTAGGTTCCATATTAATGTTATTATTGTTAATATTGTGAAAGTGATTTCTAAATTCATCTAGTATTTCTGGTAGACTAGAAACATTCTTCTTTTCCTTAGAGAAAAGATTTCTTTGATATGGTTTTGTTTATTCAACCTTTTGTTTTATTTTTAAGTCTATGTAAGTATTTGGGGCTTATTGAGTAAGACAAAACTTGTATTTCTCTAGAGTTATTTTAACTTTATGAGTTAAAATTTCTTTGTATTTCTCATTTAGTTTGTTTATTTCTTCAATGACTTTCTTATCCATAATATTTTCTTTATTATTATGTTTATGAGTCTAATTTACTTTGAATATCTAACAATTCCTTATCCCAAGATTTCCTTTTATTATTATACCATCTTATACTTTGTCCATATAGATATGATTTTAAGGCATCCCAAACATAGACAATGGAGACTTCAGGAGTATAATTTATGTCTAGAAAATGTTGTACTTCTGAAAGTATATATTCTTTATAGTCTTTTAGTTGAGTTAAGTATGCTGGTATCCTTTTGATCTGAACATTATGAGTATTTTTATCATGAATTCAAAAACAATTGAATTATGATCAGATATAGGACATGAAATGATTTTGGAATTAATTAAATCTGTTACCATCTGGTTAGAAATAAAGACCCTATCTATTTTTGAATATGTTTTGTATCTGTTAGAAAAAAGCTCTATCGTAATCATTTTCAATCTATCTGATTATTCATATCATTCAAATCATAACAATTAGCAAAATCATTTAAATGTTTTGCATTAGATGTAATTCTTCTTTTTCCTATAGTGGTAGTATCACTTTCATGTAGTATACAATTAAAGTCACCAGCTAAAATAATATCTCCTATAGAGAATGATATGATCTTATCAAGATGATGTTTCACTGTATTAATACCAATTCCAGGTATCCAATATACATTAATTAAAGTGTAAGTCTTCCCATTAATTTGTATTGTAACCATACAAAACATTCCTCTGTCATCCTGATAAGACTTAATGGTTTTAGGAATGGGCATACTTTTATTCCATAAAATAGCCACTCCTCTTTTTTTTTTTCAAAACAGGTTTATTGTTTTAACATATAAGAGAAATATCATAACAATTTTATACAAGTAATTAAAATAGGTATTATTATAATATTCAACAAAACAACTAAAGTATTTACAAAGACATCCACTACAATCAGATCAATTAATTAAACTAAAATACCATGCTATTGAAATTAAAATTTTTTTAACAAATTTTGTAAATTATCCCATACAATAAAATAAGATGTTTTTCTATTTGTTCTAGTCCTAATTGTGTTTATTTCCATATGGCACACTATATTCATAACATTTTTAAATTCATTGAATGAAGGAGGTGTATCTGAAATCCAATTTCTAGTTATTATTTTCCTAGCCACTGCTAGAATAGACCATAACAAGGGAAGCTTAACCTTTTAACACTTTGAGGTTCAGGTGTGTTGAATAATATAAGAGATTTAGAAATAATGAAATTATCTGTAAAAGAGCCTGCAAAAATTCATTAATTGACTTCCAGTATTCTTTCAATTTTATACAGTCATAAAACATATGAGCCCAGTCAGCATTAATTTCTACATTACATCTCTTACATAGATTATCTTTATTATTTATTTTATTCATCATCAAAGGTGTATAAAAGATCTATGTAAAAATTTCCATGTATAAAGTCTCCAGACAATGGAAGACGTAGTTCTATAAGCAGATTCCAATATATATTGTTTATCTTGTTGATTTGGTGGGTCCCCATTAATAGAAGTGAAATAATTCCAGTATGAATCTACACTGTAAAAAGTTTCTTGTCTGATAACTTTATGTATGTATGAAAGTTTACCTTTATCAGAAACTTTATGTTGTAAATTTAATATCAATTAATCAATCAGTGTTGGAATAGATTCTTTAACAGTTATATACATTAAATCTATTTTATTAATGAGATGTTGTCTAAAGGTCTGAACCTCTAACCAGCAAGTTTCTCTTAGATCAAATTCTTGTTTTAAGAAATCTAGATTTTTAACTTTATTATCAGATATCAACTGATACCAGTACTTTAGATCATTATCTATAGCTAAATGAGTTCCTTCAGAAGTAGATGACAAAAGCATACCCTGAGTATACATTATAGGGAATATAATAAAATTCCATTCCCTATACTTAGGGTGCATGAATATAAAGTTACAATAGCTAATAATAATTTTTAATGGGTAACAAACCATATGTTTAGGTGTAATAGGTGAAGTACAAAATTCCTTTAGTAACCATAACATGGAGTTATTTACAATCATATTTTTATGTGCTAAGGAGATTTTCATGAAGTGCATACTAATTAGCGCCCAATAATCTTTCCATTTTGCGACATATGACTGATCTATTAATAAAGTAATAACTTTTACAATAGAAGAGATAGTATATAAATTAAAGTCTGGAAAAGAAATACCCCCTTGAGACCAGCTATTAGTATGTTTCTTTAATGCAATCCTAGGTCTATTAGGTGCCCATAGGAAATTTAATATTAGTGTATTCAGTTTCTTGATAATTATTTTTGTAGGTGGAAGTATTATTGATTGTATTAAGTATAAATTCTTGGGGAATATTATCATTTTAATAATTGTAAGTCTCTCCTCCATAGTAAAAAATATATTATTCCAGGTATTAAAAAATTTTGTATATTAAGAAAACAGGTATTATAATTATTATATATAATAGATTTAATATCTTTAGATAGTATTATACCTAAATAAGTTATCTGACCTGAATTGGGTACATATTTATTAAAATCACTAATGAGAATATGTTTTCGTGTATATATAGGTAGTATTTTAGTTTTTTCTTCATTGAATATTAAACCAGAAATACTTTTGAAATTCATCATTTTACCAAATAGAGACTGCATAGAAGAATTAGATCCTGCTGATGTAATTAGAACATCATCTGCAAAAAGTTGAATTTTTGGATGTTGTATTTTCATCTATTTCAAAACCCTCTATGTCAGTACTGTTTCTGATCAAATTAGCCCAAGGCTCCATTACTAAAGTGAATAATAGTGGAGAAAGTGGACATCCTTGTTTTGTACCTTTAAGAATGGGTATTTTTTGTGAAACATATGTTCCTACCTTAATATAAGCCAACGTTCCTTTGTATAAATGCTCAATTAGATTTACAAATGCATCTGAGAAGTTTGTGCACTTCAGTAAGGTAAACAGATAGTCCCAACTTACTGAATCAAATGCTGAACTTATATCAAGACTAATAAGTGTTAAATCTTTCTTTTCCTATTTGCAAAATCAATTAATGTTAAAGTTCTTCTTATATTATCAAAAGTATTTCTATTTACAATGAAGCCTGTCTGATCTATATCTATAATGCCGGGAATGAGTGTCTTCAATCTATCAGCAAAAATACTCATAAACATTTTATAATCAACATTAAGTAATGAGATGGGCCGATATGAAGTACATCTAGTTGGATCTTTATTAGGTTTTAAAATTGGCAAAATAAATGTATATTGCCAAGATGGGGGGGTTATTAACTCAGTTTGGGCCAAAATAAAAACCTTATGTATTAATGAATATGTACTTTTAGAAAGGATTTTATATATCTCTGGTATAATACCATCATTACCCAGTGCTTTGTTTGATTTAAGCTTATTTATTTGTGTAATAACCTCTGTATATGAAATACTTTTGTCCAATAGTTTAATCTGTTGTTTATTAAGCTTTTTATTCATGTTTGTGGTTATAAACTCCTTTATTTTATCTTTAGGTTCCATATTAATGTTATTATTGTTAATATTGTGAAAGTGATTTCTAAATTCATCTAGTATTTCTGGTAGACTAGAAACATTCTTCTTTTTCCTTAGAGAAAAGATTTCTTTGATATGGTTTTGTTTATTCAACCTTTTGTTTTATTTTTAAGTCTATGTAAGTATTTGGGGCTTATTGAGTAAGACAAAACTTGTATTTCTCTAGAGTTATTTTAACTTTATGAGTTAAAATTTCTTTGTATTTCTCATTTAGTTTGTTTATTTCTTCAATGACTTTCTTATCCATAATATTTTCTTTATTATTATGTTTATGAGTCTAATTTACTTTGAATATCTAACAATTCCTTATCCCAAGATTTCCTTTTATTATTATACCATCTTATACTTTGTCCATATAGATATGATTTTAAGGCATCCCAAACATAGACAATGGAGACTTCAGGAGTATAATTTATGTCTAGAAAATGTTGTACTTCTGAAAGTATATATTCTTTATAGTCTTTTAGTTGAGTTAAGTATGCTGGTATCCTTTTGATCTGAACATTATGAGTATTTTTATCATGAATTCAAAAACAATTGAATTATGATCAGATATAGGACATGAAATGATTTTGGAATTAATTAAATCTGTTACCATCTGGTTAGAAATAAAGACCCTATCTATTTTTGAATATGTTTTGTATCTGTTAGAAAAAAGGTGTATGGTAATGATTTTGAATCTATCTGATTATTAATATCATTCAAATGATACGAATTAGCAAAATCATTTAAATGTTTTGCATTAGATGTAATTCTTCTTTTTCCTATAGTGGTAGTATCACTTTCATGTAGTATACAATTAAAGTCACCAGCTAAAATAATATCTCCTATAGAGAATGATATGATCTTATCAAGATGATGTTTCACTGTATTAATACCAATTCCAGGTATCCAATATACATTAATTAAAGTGTAAGTCTTCCCATTAATTTGTATTGTAACCATACAAAACATTCCTCTGTCATCCTGATAAGACTTAATGGTTTTAGGAATGGGCATACTTTTATTCCATAAAATAGCCACTCCTCTTTTTCTTTTTCAAAACAGGTTTATTGTTTTAACATATAAGAGAAATATCATAACAATTTTATACAAGTAATTAAAAATAGGTATTATTATAATATTCAACAAAACAACTAAAGTATTTACAAAGACATCCACTACAATCAGATCAATTAATTAAACTAAAATACCATGCTATTGAAATTAAAATTTTTTAACAAATTTTGTAAATTATCCCATACAATAAAATAAGATGTTTTTCTATTTGTTCTAGTCCTAATTGTGTTTATTTCCATATGGCACACTATATTCATAACATTTTTAAATTCATTGAATGAAGGAGGTGTATCTGAAATCCAATTTCTAGTTATTATTTTCCTAGCCACTGCTAGAATAGACCATAACAAGGGAAGCTTAACCTTTTAACACTTTGAGGTTCAGGTGTGTTGAATAATATAAGAGATTTAGAAATAATGAAATTATCTGTAAAAGAGCCTGCAAAAATTCATTAATTGACTTCCAGTATTCTTTCAATTTTATACAGTCATAAAACATATGAGCCCAGTCAGCATTAATTTCTACATTACATCTCTTACATAGATTATCTTTATTATTTATTTTATTCATCATCAAAGGTGTATAAAAAGATCTATGTAAAAATTTCCATGTATAAAGTCTCCAGACAATGGAAGACGTAGTTCTATAAGCAGATTCCAATATATATTGTTTATCTTGTTGATTTGGTGGGTCCCCATTAATAGAAGTGAAATAATTCCAGTATGAATCTACACTGTAAAAGTTTCTTGTCTGATAACTTTATGTATGTATGAAAGTTTACCTTTATCAGAAACTTTATGTTGTAAATTTAATATCAATTAATCAATCAGTGTTGGAATAGATTCTTTAACAGTTATATACATTAAATCTATTTTATTAATGAGATGTTGTCTAAAGGTCTGAACCTCTAACCAGCAAGTTTCTCTTAGATCAAATTCTTGTTTTAAGAAATCTAGATTTTAACTTTATTATCAGATATCAACTGATACCAGTACTTTAGATCATTATCTATAGCTAAATGAGTTCCTTCAGATGTAGATGACAAAAGCATACCCTGAGTATACATTATAGGAAATACAATAAAATTCCATTCCCTATACTTAGGGTGCATGAATATAAAGTTACGATAACTAATAATAATATTTAATGGGTAACAAACCATATGTTTAGGTGTAATAGGTGAAGTACAAAATTCCTTTAGTAACCATAACATGGAGTTATTTACAATCATATTTTTATGTGTTAAGGAGATTTTCATGAAGTGTATACTAATTAGCTCCCAATAATCTTTCCATTTTGTGACATATGACTGATCTATTAATAAAGTAATAACTTTTACAATAGAAGAGATAGTATATAAATTAAAGTCTGGAAAAGAAATACCCCTTGAGACCAGCTATTAGTATGTTTCTTTAATGCAATCCTAGGTCTATTAGGTGCCCATAAGAAATTTAACATTAGTGTGTTCAGTTTCTTGATAATTATTTTTGTAGGTGGAAGTATTATTGATTGTATTAAGTATAAAATCTTGGGGAATATTATCATTTTAATAATTGTAAGTCTCTCCTCCATAGTAAAAACATATTATTCCAGGTATTAAAAGATTTTCTATATTAAGAAAACAGGTATTATAATTATTATATATAATAGATTTAATATCTTTAGATAGTATTATACCTAAATAAGTTTTCTGACCTGAATTGGGTACATATTTAGTAAAATCACTAATGAGAATATGTTTAGTGTATATATAGGTAGTATTTTAGTTTTTCTTCATTGAATATTAAACCAGAAATACTTTTAAAATTCATCATGTTATCAAATAGAGACTGTATAGAAGAATTAGATCCTGCTGATGTAATTAGAACATCATCTGCAAAAAGTTGAATTTTGGATGTTGTATTTTCATCTATTTCAAAACCCTCTGTGTCAGTACTGTTTCTGATCAAATTAGCCCAAGGCTCCATTACTAAAGTGAATAATAGTGGAGAAAGTGGACATCCTTGTTTTGTACCTTTAAGAATGGGTATTTTTTGTGAAACATATGTTCCTACCTTAATATAAGCCAAAGTTCCTTTGTATAAATGTTCAATTAGATTTACAAATGCATCCGAGAAGTTTGTGCACTTCATTAAGGTAAACAGATAGTCCCAACTTGCTGAATCAAATGCTGAACTTATATCAAGACTAATAAGTGTTAAATCTTTCTTTTTCCTATTTGCAAAATCTATTAATGTTAAAGTTCTTCTTATATTATCAAAAGTATTTCTATTTACAATGAAGCCTGTCTGATCTATATCTATAATGCCGGAATGATTGTCTTCAATCTATCAGCAAAGATATTCATAAACATTTTATAATCAACATTAAGTAATGAGATGGGCGATATGAAGAACATCTAGTTGGATCTTTATTAGGTTTTAAAATTGGCGAAATAAATGTATATTGCCAAGATGGGGGGGTTATTAACTCAGTTTGGGCCAAAATAAAAACCTTATGTATTAATGAATATGTATTTTTAGAAACGATTTTATATATCTCTGGTATAATACCATCATTACCCGGTGCTTTGTTTGATTTAAGCTTATTTATTTGTGTAATAACTTCTGTATATGAAATACCCTTGTCCAATAGTTTAATCTGTTGTTTATTAAGCTTT